>NC_085873.1:9031757-9126757 GCF_034702125.1 Engraulis encrasicolus
ATCTGTATCGGGATATATCGTCACAACCTCTTCACGATACGCGTATCGTGTATCGGAGGTGTCATTATCAACACTTCATTTCGGACGTACTTACTAACTATGACAAAGCAATAATTGCTGGCGACTTTAATATCCACGTAAATAAATCAGATGACGCAATAGCCAAGTCTTTCTTAGACACATTAAATGGATTCGGTCTCGTCCAGAATGTTACAGAACAGCCTACCCATCGAAAAGGCAACACACTTGACCTTGTTATTTCACATGCACTTGATATCAATAATATATCGGTCACGGACGTCGGCCTCTCCGACCACCACTGTGTGTTTTTTGATTTTGACATTTCAACACAAATTAGCACACCCAACAATGTCATTCACAGACGACGCATTAATGCCTCTGCTGAGCTTAAGATTTCAGACCTCATCAAATCAGGTGACCTAGGCCTACTAAATGGTCACTGCACACCTGATGAAATGGTTGATAGCTTCAACAACAACTTAAGAGGAATTCTAGATAACATAGCTCCAATTAGAACGACGACAAGAACCAGAGCTAGGTATTCACCTTGGATGAATGACTCACTTAGAGCCTTAAAAAGAAAATGCAGAGTAACCGAGCGTCTTTGGAGGAAAACTAAATTAGAAGTCCACAGACAATCCCTTAGGGATGAGATCTCCTCCTACAATAATGCGGTACGCTCAGAGAGAAAAAGCATATTTTTTCCAAAATCATAACAGACAACCAGCATAATGCGAAAGTTCTTTTTTCCACTATTGACCACCTGCTTAATCCAACACATAGCAATAACAACCTAAATGCAGCATCACATGCCAAGTGCGAGGAATTTTGCTAGATTTTTTAATAAAAAGATTGCCGACATTAGAGAAGGCATCCAAGGTGGAAACGCAGCAACCTCTGTCGCCCACTCAGGCGTTACACCGAGGGGAGGGTTAAACCCCCCTAGGAGACCTGAGAGCTTCCAAAAGTTTTGTCCAATTACAGAGGACGACCTCTGTAAAATAGTCAGGGAAAGTAAGCAGTCTACCTGCAGCCTTGACGCGATCCCCACATATCTGCTAAAAAACATACTTGGTTGCTTAGCAGCACCCTTACTGCAAATTGTTAACACCTCTATGCTTACAGGCATTTTTCCAAGCTCATTCAAAACAGCCATGGTAAAGCCACTCCTAAAAAAGACACATTTAGATCAGAATTCTTTAAACAACTACAGACCTATATCAAACCTCCCCTTTATAAGCAAGGTACTAGAAAAAGTTGTGTTTAAACAGCTTAATCAACATCTGGCTGGGAATGATATCTTGGAAAAATTCCAATCAGGCTTTAGAGCCAACCATAGCACCGAAACAGCACTAACCAAAATAATAAGTGATCTTAGGCTCAGCACTGCCGCAAACAAAGTTTCAGCACTTATCCTCCTCGACCTCAGTGCCGCCTTTGACACGATAGACCACAACATACTAATTGACCGCCTTGAATCTTGGGTAGGCTTGTCCGGTCACGTCTTAGAGTGGTTCAAAACATATATTACAGGAAGACAGTTTTTTGTCACCATCGGAGAATACGTCTCCAACAAGTATGATGTGCCTTTTGGAGTTGCTCAGGGTAGTTGCTTGGGCCCTCTCCTCTTCTCTCTCTATATGTTGCCCCTGGGCTCCATCATCAGAGAGCACAATGTTGATTTTCATAGCTATGCCGACGACACTCAACTATATATCTCTGTCGAGCCTAGCCAAACCACTGCCATTCATGCCTTGACTAAATGCATGTCTGCCATTACAGATTGGATGAACAGTAACTTCCTAAAATTAAATGAAGATAAAACTGAAGTGTTGCTCATTGGGCCTAAGAAAAAACGTGCAAAACTCCACTCAAGCCTAGGTGACCCAAGCATACACATTAAAGATAAGGTTACTAGCCTAGGTGTGGTCATAGACTCGGATTTGAGCTTTGAGCCTCACATCAACAAGATAACAAAATCTGCTTTTTTCCATCTTAGTCCATTAAATGGACTTGCCCCTAGCTATATCTCAGACATGCTCTCTTTTTATGCCCCTGCTCGAGCTCTCAGGTCCACTGATGCCAAGCTGCTAAGGACCCCCACCCCCCCGCAGAAGAAGATCGGCGACGCCGCGTTTGCCTGCTATGCGCCCAAGAGATGGAACGCCCTCCCCATCGAGATCCGATCAGCCACCTCCGTCGACTCCTTTAAGAAGCAGCTGAAGACCCACCTCTTCATCCTTGCCAACTCCTAGCTGCCAAGGCGTCATAGTGTCCCAGCCGCCGCAGCGCCCTTACTACTGGCAATCCAGCCCTGGCAGGGGGCTCCCCTAGGTGGCCGCTGGTCTCTGCCTGAGGTTTCTTCCTGACTACAGGGGGTCTTTTTTCTCAGACCTCACCGAGCTTTTTTTCCCCCTCACAAACTATGAATCAAGCGAAAGGGAGTTTTTCCTCACCCCTGATGCCACCAGGGGCCGCACCTGAGCGCCCAATCTCTGTGTGACTATCTATGTCTTATGATAGGCCCAGCCACTATGGACCTTACACATCTAAGAATCCTGGTCCTAACCTACGTTGACCTTATGACTCTACATTCTCTGTCTATCTCTTCTTCCTCTGCCTTCTTGCTTTTCTGCCTCTCCTCTATACCTCTCCTTATAAATCTATCTCTAACAATGTTTTTTCCCATTTGTTAAGCACTTTGAGTTACATGCCTTGTATGACACAGTGCTATACAAATACAATTATTATTATTATTATTATTATAATTATTATTTCATAGCATAAATTGAATTTTGAATGCAACACAGCAACTGCCAGACCTACCGTTTTGTGAAGGCAGTCTTTTACATTCACTTCAGTATTGTTGCTCAACAGAAAAAAAATAACATTTGGTCCTTTGTGTCTATCGTCTAAAAAAATGAATAAAAACAAAAAATGAAGGTCTAAAATATTGCGATATCGTATCGTGACCCCTATATCGGGATGCGTATCGTATCGGGAGGAGGTGATACCCACCCCTACGCATAATGCATTCAATAATAATGGTTAACACAGCAATATTAATGAAATGATGATGGAAGTAGATATTTAACGGCAATCAGTATCCACTGTGATTTTCTTATTGCACCCCCTGTTAGGCTTTTGCAGTACACCACAGTAGTGTCAAATTCACTAAAAGCTATTTTAAGGACTAAAGGCTCTGCCAAACTGTAAACCTTGAAAGCGCTACATGAAGGCCCCGTGCCAAAGATATTACTGCAGTTAAACTCAAGGCAAAACCTTGAGTTCCCATCCAGAGAGACAAAACACATACATATCTATAATATAGGCTACTGTATATAAACAGAGCTAGTGTCTTGTGGACTGGAAATACTTACAGTAAAGGACGAATTTGGCCAAGCGAAGCGAACTTCGCCATTCATGCCTATGAGAGAGGCGAAGGCAAGCGAAAGCAAGCAAGCAAGAGCGAAATTATTAAACCAAGTTTAATATTATGCAAATGAGGAGCGAATTTGCCTGCGGCGGCCAAATCAAATCAACAACACAATTGTTCCATTTCATTTGATTCGCCGCGACGACCTGATGACGGTTGAGCTGTCAGAATGGAACACTGAATTTTGACTGTCTTCGCCTCGCTCGTTTCGCCTGCTATGGGTCCCTACTGTTAAGCTGTGCCTTTGTTGTCCATTAAGGAGCCGTTTACACATACATATATATGGATATTTTTGAAAACCCATTGGTTTTGTCTTCTTGCTTACACGTAAACTGAGTTTTACAATGCGCATTACAAAACTCTGGTTTTAAAATATCCCATTTAGGGGACTAAAAAGCACCTATCACAATGGAGTTTTTTCTTTTTATCCACATGTTGTCTTTACACGTAAATGGATAAAAAATATCCGCATACGTGTAACCAGCAGCTCAGCAGTTCAGGTCAGCTTGCATCCTCACTCTGTAATGAAATGTCAGATCCTTGGAAAATTGTCTGCAAATGGCACCTTTGAAGCTGACATTCTTTTTTTTAAATCTGCATTTCATTTCATATCATTCTGCATAATACTTTGTTCGTACTGATAGAAAATTCTTGGCCTACATGTTTCATGACATGTCAGATCCTGTTATAATGGTCTGCATATGGCACCTTTAAAGCTGACATTCTAATTAGTGAAATCTACATTCGTGTCGTTCTGGAATTTATTTATTTTTTATCATGAGGCCTTATCTACTGTATGTCTGGCCTTGACATTTCAGCTCAGGGGGACAATTGGCAATAGGTCACTTCAAACATAGGGCCTACTATGCAGAATGCTGCATAAATGTGGAAGAAAAGTAATGACAAGGAGGAGCTGGAGAACACTGTGTGTGCAGCTTAAACTTTTTCTGTTTCATTTGGTGCACACAAGTAGAAGCAAAATACCTTGCGCTGTGCAGAATCCTGACTGCGGCAGAAGTGTACTTTTGGGCCAGGCTCCACAGGTCCAGGGGCTGCTCTATGATGGTCCGGTTCTCATAGAGAGGCAGGGCCACGTCTGTGTAGCATCCCTGTGTCTTCCTGCTGTGGGAGAATGGGGTCAGAGGGGACATTCTAACTATCAAATGTTTTCAAATCTTCCGATAACAGTTCAGCCAAAACAGAGGGGTTTCTCGTATATCCAGGGGTGTCATACAGGGGAGGTAAAGTGTGACTGAGTTACCAGGGCCCCACGTATATAGGGGGCCCACACAGTGTCTGATACTGTATATGTAGATATATGGCTGGGGGGCCATTGGAGCTAATTGTACATAGGGCCCACAATTTGCTGCTACACCCCTGCACATATGGCACAACACTATACTGGCTTGGTTGTTATACTTTGCTGTCTACGTGCTGTCTCATGATTTCAGTCTGTGTTATTTTTTGTCAGCATGACATTTGTGGACTGAGCAATGATATCTATGGGCTGGTATTCATCAAAGCTACGTTTGGAAAAAGTTTAAAAAAAAAAAAAAATGTTTTAAACCCACAGGAAAATAGACAGAACACATTACCGGTACGTGTTTGTCTTTGGTGAAAGAGATTCTATACATAGCATGCATTTTCAGGTTGGAAAATCGGGAATCCTTGATTGATTAGGAAAAATCACAGGCATGTTTCATGTCAAAATGTCTGCATACAGTATGCATACCTGTTCTGGTGAGAAACTGGCTCACACGGAGGACAGCTGGGGAGGTCGTAGCCAGGCAAGTCTGTACAGCCCATGTCATTGCTGTAAGGAATTCCCAGGTAATAGTCAAATCCTACAAAGGAGAAAAAATGAGACGGAGGGGAGAGAGCTAGGATTTAGGGAGAAAAAAACATTGATGACTGATAGCCCCTTATCAGTTTCACGTAACTCTTATCTACTATCCATGGCATTACATTCTTTAGAAAGCTATTGTGTATACAAACCTCTGTTGATAGGGTGATAGGGACCATTGTGGCCAAGGTGCCATTTTCCTGGGGAAAATAACAAGATGTGCCAAAAAGAGGTGAATTACTGTAGAGCAGGTGTATTATTATCATTTTATCATTGATATCATTGATTTGATCATTTATCATTGATAATCTCCTTTTCATATCTTTGAGATAAAGAACTCCATAACAACAACAATATCATCAATGTATGGTTGATGTATACATTCTCAAAACTACATACACATATCAAAGAAGCCCACTAAACACAGCCTCACAATCAACAAACCAATCCTTACTTTGCAATAGCCAATTTAAGGGTATGAGGGGCATATCACTGCAAGCTCTCAAAAAAAAACCCCCAAACAAACAAACGGACAGACAAACAAACAAACGCATCCTGACCAATCATGGCCGTGTAGTAGCCGGCCTCCTGCAGGAGTTCAGCAAACGTGGTCTCATTCAGGGGCAGCCCTCCGAGCGACCGAGTGGCGAAGTTGTGGGTGACACCGTTGCGGAGGCCGTACCGACCCGTCAGTATGGAGGCCCGGGATGGAGAACAGGTGGACGCAGGGGAGTGGAAATCAGTGAACCTTTCAAGAGACAAAAGAAAACACAAGCAACATAATATGATGAATATAAATTCGATTTCAAAATGAACACATCCACAAAAGACTGATACATTTAAATGCAAAGTGCCCTCAACTTCAACGTGAACCTTGAATGCAGCATGTTCTTTAATTCTGCGCCAATCAGACTTAAGACAGCATGAAACACAAAGGGTTCATAATATATGTATTACACTGCACTTACACAGACATGTTTTTTGTCAATCCAAAGTGGCCAAAAAGTGAGGAGAAAAGAGTGGACATTGCAGTAAGCAAGAACAAAACACAAGTTAAGGCAGACAGAGGTGGCATGTACACTGGTGGTACCAATCTTGTACCAAAGAGATGTACCTTTTCCCCTCCCGAGCGAGTTGGTCCAGGTAAGGTGTGTTACTAGGCTTCTCTCCTGCCTGGTTTGCCCCCAGGTCTCCCCAGCCTATATCGTCTGCCAGGATCACTATGAAGTTGGGCCTCTGTCTGGTGTCCATCTCCATGACGACCTTCAGTCCACTGTGTTGCAGCAGGGTGACATGGTAAACCACCCCGGAGACCAGCGCACTGACCAGCAGTACAGAGGCAACACCCACACCGGCCATACAGAGAGGCAGGGAGCCTGGGGAATAAAAAGGAAAAACCCTATTTGACTATTGGATGGATGGAAGTTAGAGAGGAAGACGGACACAAATACAAACACACACACACACACACAAGCCCTATCTCACGCCTTTCGTGAAGTCTTCACGAAAAAAATAGATTAATTTTCACGCTGCCTATTCACTTGAATTGCCCCACTGCTGCTATGGTTATCCAAACGTCTGCAGGGGCGGGGAGGGGGTGCTGACAGAACACTGCTGATACACTCTGGACTCACTAATTCGACGCCCTTTCGGTACTTACGCCTTATGTCCCCTAAACCTAAACCTAAACCTAACCCTAACCTTAACCCTACTTAACCCTAAACCTAACTCTAACCCTAACCTTAACCCTAACCTTGACCCTAAACCTAACCCTAAATTGCTTGTTTGAAATGTTTGATTACCATGTGACGGTAGGCTACCGAAAGGGCATCAAAGTAGTGGGTCGCTAGGCAACAGTCGGGCAATTCAAGTGAATAGGCAGCGTGAAAATTAATCCATTATTTTCGTGAAGACTTTACGAAAGGCGGGCAATAACGTGAATGCACCACGAAAATTACTCTATTGTTTTCGTGAAGACTTTACGAAAGGCGTGAGATACGGTTGCACACACACACACACACACACACACACACACACACACACACACACACACACACACACACACACACACACACGCACAGAATACATATTCCGATAGTATAGCCGTCAGCTGGACGTGTTGTTCGGAGTCATTTTGAAACACACACAAAAATCACAACCAACAAATCATGTGTTGGCAGACTGTGAGTTGACATAAATCGCTCAATCGGAGTCCAATACTACTGACCAGAGAGAGGACCCACAAATGGGTGCAGTTCCCTTTAAGAACAGCTGATAAAGAGGTCATGTTGACAAGTGGAGGCCAGAGGTACTGGATAGTTTATTTGGGTTCATAGAGTAGCCTACCTACAGATACAAATCAGGAGGACCCCATGCTTTATGCAGACCAACTATCATTTCTCCTTACCGAATTAGGATTTAAAAACACAAATTACTTCTGATAAGGTTATCGACTTATTGAGGCTTGTCCAGGACAGAAAATGGCACACTTAGAAGTGCATAACAAGAGGTACAAAACAATGGAAATACGGGCATTTCTTCAGACACGTCCTTTGTTCCTCTCAAGAGTTGAACTCATCTGTGGAACCTGTTTGCTTACCCATACGAGACACAAAACAGCCCTGCCAGTTATATAATTTGGACAATGACACACCATACATACGGTACTCAAAACAGTGACAAAGTATCCTACAGTCTTCCAAGCGATACCTTGACAGTGTTTGCTCTAAGGAGACTACACAGATCCTTAGAGTGGGATTCCACTTCCAGCCAAAGGGGGCTTCAAGCCTGACCTTTTACACACACACATCTATTGCTGCAACCCAACCCTCAGCTAGGCTACCAGCTCCATGAAAACCCTCCCACTACTAGAACTACAAGGCTAGATGTTCAACTCTCTCTCACTGCCGTGGTTTCCTTAGAGATCCTCTGTAACCCAGGCTTGGTCCCCATGAATTCATACAAATAGAACAAAGGAATCTGAAGGAGACCCTCCCAAGGAAAAGTCTTCTGTGTCTAAGGAGAAGAGGTAATGTTTCAGTCTTTGTAGCGTCTTCTTCACTTATCAGAGGTCTACATGTGGAACAGCATATGGGCACAAGCTGCTACAGTATGGACAGATCAATAAGTATCGTACATCTAGAATATTCTGCCAGGTTTGGTGGTTGTAGTCAGGTTTGGCTGTGATAAAAGTTCAATGGTTATTACGCGCCATATTTGAAAAGTGTTTTATCAAGGCAAATGAGAAAATGTATCGTTTCCCGAGACAAAAGAGTAGGCTCTCGTGTGTGAGTAGCTGATGATGCGCTCTGTATCACACCATAGATTCGAGTCTTCCTCTTGTCATGAGTATCGTTGTAAAGGGCTTTGAGTTTCGTGCCGATCATATTCCTCGCATGTGCGTAAACGCCTTTATCAGATACCACTATCTCCGAACTATCAATGACAGCAGAAGGAAGATTAAACTAGAGAGGATGAATGACCCATTCATGCTGACTGTTTCTGATAAAGTTAAATAAAACCCCCTCTAGCCTATTTCTGAATAAAATTTCTAACCCCTGATATTCACGTTCAGCCATCAGCTTGAGAAGGGCAACCGGTTTTTAGACGGCCATTGCCAACAACCACAAAATTGGCAACGGTGTCGTGGCATAATGACGTTTACATTTGTCATGTTCATGCAATGCCCACCCAGTGCGTTTTTACTATCACATATGTCCTCCTTAGTAGCCAATTCATTGAATCAAATGGGCTGAGCAAGATAAGTATCTGAAGATGTGTTTCTCTATCAAAGCTGAAAGGTATCCAGGACCACAAGCTTTGTAGCCTACTTCTCCTGTCACGAGACCGAACCCCTGAACCCCCCAGTTAATTTCTTTAGACGACTCGTGTTACCCACAACGCACAATCCCCTCGTTTATGCTACAGTGCATATCTATGCCACAGTATCTATTTGTGTTGTAACGGTTGACGCTTTATGAACGAGCTGCTTGTTGGGTACTTCCTGTCGTAGAATGTCCAACTTCAGGCTTCGGGAAACTCGCGGAAATATGCTGTAGTGAAAAGAGAAAGCTGTGCGTGAGGAATCGCGCTTTTACGCAGCTTATTACACCTTGGCTGACTGGTCAAATGCAAGCTTACACTGATTTAACAATCTCTCTGAAGTCTGGGAAGTTGGTAATTCAATCTGAAAATTCCAGTTCGTCAACAAGTCGTTATGGTCGGTCTAATTCTTGCTCGTGAGATGTTGCATGTGAAATGCCTGTGTGCGCGTTCTCGTCGCGCACCGCACGTGATCTCGGTAGAGGGAGACAGCGGGATAGACAAAAAGTAAACAGTTGTTTCCCCCTCATAGGGAACATGTGCAATACTGACTTGAGGTCAATGTGTGGTTTACAGACACAAGGACCTTAGAGGCAGGGACACACTGATCTTTTCCAAACGTCTCTGCTGGTCAGAACTAAATGAATGCTCTCACTCAGAGAATCACATGGACATGTCATCACATTTTCATCACCATGATTTAAAAACCAAAATGTTAACGACCAACTCTTGTGTTACTTTAAAAATGCTTAGTAATGTGGCATAGCAATGTTATTATGATGTGGATGAGCTTTTTCAGCAAAGAGGGAAACTAGACTACTATGCTACAGAGGAACACAAATCTGCTGATTCTGAGTTTAACTGAAACTGAAATGTTGTGTTCAGTAACATAGGCTTCCAGTCCCAGTGTCAATATAACTCTCAAATCAACTAAATTCCAGATGACATATGGTCCTTCTACAAAATAGTGTCATTTATACTCTTTGGTCAGTGTAACTCTGTCAGAGTCAATTCTACTCAATATTGTGTAGGCCTAAATATTGACACTCGAATGTGAATAGACTGGTAGTGGCCATATGTAGACTTTTGCCTCCACTGTTAGAGTTATGACTTGCCACAGTATTGTAACATATTTGGATTTACAGCCATGCAGCAGTGGTGTAATGGTTAAGGACATGGGCTTTAGGGCTGCAGGTTTGAATCCCACCCTACCATTACATTACATTACATTACATTGCACTTAGCTGACGCTTTCATTTATTCAAAGCGACTTACAGTTATTCTTTTTCAGGGTATTGGTTACAGTCCCTGGAGCAATGTGGGGTTAGGTGCCTTGCTCAAGGGCACTTCAGCCATGGATGGAGATGTAGGGAGAGGTCAGGGGGGATTCGAACCGGCAACCCCTAGATTGAAAGACCAACTCTCTAACCACTAGGCCACGGCTGCCCTCAACTGCCTACCTCAAGTGCCTACCACTCCCTATCTCACTCCATGGCTGAGGTGCCCTTGAGATAGGCACCTAATCCTATATTGCTCCAGGGACCAATACCCTTTACTTAAAAATGTTGTACGTCGTTTTTAATTAAGACTTCGGCTTAGTGAAATGTAATGTACCGGTAATGTAATTTATATAAGTCTACTCTGAAATACTGACACCCCATTTTTTTGCTGTGTTACAGAGGGGAAACGACTACCTTTGAATATGATGAAGTGCTTGCTCGGCCTCAAACGGTGCCTGGGACCCAATGTTTACACGGAGGTCCCCGATGGGGGCTGGGGCTTTGTGGTGGCGGTGGCCTTTTTCCTGGTCGAGGCCTTCACCTACGGAGTCATCAAGACCTTCGGGATCTTCTTAAACGATCTTATGACGGACTTCGACGAGACGAATAGTCGAATATCATGGATTCTGTCCATCTGCGTGTTTGTCATGACATTTACAGGTAGGCTGGAAGTGACATAACCCACAGCAGGCCTGCATGACACATGATTAATATATAGCTGAGGCATAACTGTTATCATGTTATTAAACTATTATATGCTGATGTGACTATATAGGCTAACTGTTGAATTATCTAATTTTCCATATTCGATTATACATCTGTCGGCGGGTGTCTTGGTTTATGTAGCTCCACTGTCAATGTTAATAGGCTATATCATGTTATTACACTATGACTAAGCTAATACAACTGTATTAACAACTATCAAATTGTCTAATTTTTCCTATAATTCTATTATTCATCCTTTTGCTGTTGTCCTGATTTGATTTGTGTAGCTCCACTGTTATCGTTATTCATAGGCCTACTATATCATGCTATTACACTATCAGTATGCAAATATAACTGTACTTATTTAGTGTCTCATATATTTCTCAAATATTCTCTTCTCCACCCCTCTGTTGTTGTTTTGGTCTGTCCAGCCCCGCTGTCATCGTTGCTAAGCAACCGGTTTGGGTTCCAGCCGGTGGTGATGCTTGGAGGGTTCCTCATCTCTCTAGGCATGGTCACGACAGCCTTCACTACCTCCGTTAATCAGATGTACGTCACCATGGGGATCATAGCAGGTAGGTACATTTATAAAATACGTAATGTATGCCTACCAGCAAAGTTTGTAACATTTGTAACATTAGTGAAAGCTCCCTCCCGAAGCCAGATGTGACGGCAAAGATGTACTGGCTTACAGTAGACCTTAAGCTCAGCTGTTTCGCACCAATGCTCCCATGCCAGAGGGCTGGAGATTGTGAATTTGAGCCTCAAGTGGCAGACTGTGCAGGAAGTCCTCTATTACATTATCCTGTATGACTTAGGCTATGAGAGCATCAGGACTCACTTGTGAAAAAAAAATGCAGTTGTGCATCACCACTGAGACGTGATCCAATCAGCACAGTGTCAGCTGATAGCAAGAGAAGTACAGAGGTCTATTTTTGAAAAAAAAGTGAAGTGAAAGCCCATTGGGAAACTCCAACTCCCATTGTCATTGTGACACAGCACTCCACAGCACACAAGTGAACACTGCACACTGTACACAACGAAATTGCATTTTATGCCTCACCCGTGCAAGGGGGCAGCCCTCAGTGGCGCCCCATGGGGAGCAGTGCGGTGGGACGGTACCATGCTCAGGGTACCTCAGTCATGGAGGAGGATGGGGGAGAGCACTGGTTGATTGCTCCCCCCACCAACCTGGCGGGTCGGGAGTCGAACCGGCAACCTCTGGGATGCAAGTCTGACGCCCTAACCGCTCACCCATGACTGCTCAATTTATAATCATTGCATGACATTACATTGAATTTGGCAGAGGCTTTTTAACCAAAGCGGCTTACAATCGAGGACATAATCATAGCCAACATCACTAGCTGATGCAAAGTGCACAGGACATACACAGAAGAAGTGCAGATGCTAAGTAGGGTTAGTTAAAAAAAAAAGTATATTAGCACAGGGTTCAGTAGAGTACACACACACACACACATCATGCCATAGAGTCTAGCACGGGACTGGGGCAGCTCAAGCATTAGTGCAGTAGACAGTCATGAAAGAGAAGAGTCTTTACTTGCTTCTTGAAGGTTGAGAAAGATATGCCTAGTCTTGGTGCCTCTGGGAGATTGTCCCACCACTGAGGAATAATGACAGAACAGTCTTGACTGGGATCGCTTAGATTGAGCAGGAAGCAGGGCCAGATGGTTTGTGTTGGAGGAACGGAATTCTCTTCCAGGAACATAAGGCCTTAGTATGTCCTTCAGCGGAGCTGCTCCAGTGGTGGTTTTGTAGGCAAGTGTCAAGGCCTTGGGCTTGATCCAGGCAGCGAGCAGTAGCCAGTGCAACTCGATGAATAGAGGAGTAACATGGGTCCTTTTGGGTTGAGTGAATACCACTCAGATAAGTTACCTGTGTTGGAAGGAACCTGCGTTTCTTTTTTTAACTTTCACTTTTATCACCTCTGCTCTCCTCTCACCTGATTTCCTTCGCTCTTTTCAGGGTTGGGCTACTGCCTTACGTTCCTCCCCACGGTCACGATTCTCTCCCAGTATTTTGAAAAGCGGCGCTCCATAGTGACCTCCATGGCTTCTACAGGGGAGTCCATTGCCATATTTGCTTTTGCTCCAGGTAAGAGACCTAACCTTGCAGTTGTTGCAGCCTTTATATTATGTCAGCAAAATTAAAATTCTTACACAATAAACAATGCAATGTAGTCGATTCAACATTCAGAGCATACTCTGGGGCCAAATACACTGTAGAAGAAATTAAATTGACTCTAGGTGTTGAATTATCATCGTATTTTTACTGTGTATTCTTGAAAAGTCTTGTAAAGTAAAATGGTTTTGCTGTCATTGTTTTTGTAGCATTTACGGCACTCAAAGCCAAAATTGGCTGGAGGTACACGATGGTGGTGATCGGGCTCCTCCAGGGTTCGATCATCATCTGCGGGGCCCTTCTTCGGCCCATCGTGATCAAGCCTTCACCAGAAGACCGGAGCAGCAAGGAGCAGCTCCAGCAGTCCAGACAGTCCTCCAAACAGCAGCAGGCCCGGCTGGCTCTGGACAAAGACCAACTCCACGGCTCCGTCAGCTCCGGAGACTCAGGGGTTCAGTCGCTGGAAGACCCCGAACTTGGAGGTCAGAAGGCAGCAGAGAAAGAAGAAACGAAGGCCCTCTCTCCAAAACCACCACCACCACCACCCACCAACGATGAAAAGATGTCGAGATGGTCCAACAAGCTTCTTGATCTTTCCGTGCTGAAGGAAGGCAGCTTCCTGTGCTACTCGGCGTTCGGCCTGTTCGCCACGTTGGGCTTCTTCGCACCGCAGCTGTACGTGGTGGAGCTGAGCGTCAGCCGAGGCGTGGACCGCGACAAGGCCGCCTACTCGCTCTCCATCATGGCAGTCGCAGAGATCTTTGGACGCCTCTCCATCGGCTGGCTCATGAGGTAAGGAAGCCACCCATGAATGAATGAATGAATGAATGAATGAAGGAGGATAGAAAGGAATGAATGACTGACTGAATGAGTGAATGAATTAATGCATTAATAAATGTTTTATGTCACCCACTGTGTCAGTTGTACCTCAGCTACACTTAGCCTATGAATGATTGAGTGAATGAATCATTGTTTTATTCACTGCATGTTATAGTTCATCGTATTTCTATGCATGTGGGAAGAAAAAGAATCATTTTTGTGAGCAATGTTTTTAAACAGTTCAAACAATTCCTCTTAATCCATCAGCTGGCGGCGCATGAGGAAGATCTTCGTGCTGCTGGGCTGCGTGACACTGCTGTGCGTGGTGCTGGTGGTCTTCACACTGGTGGACGGCTTCTGGGGCGTGGCGGCCTGCTGCGTCTTCTACGGCTTCCTGCTGGGCAACGTGGCGTCCACCCACATCCCCATGCTGGCCGAGGACGACGTGGTGGGCATACGCAGGATGGCGTCCGCCGCGGGGGTCTACGTCTGCATACAGAGCTTCGCCGGCCTGGGTGGACCACCGCTGGGAGGTAGGCTGGTAACAATACTGCTCTTCGTGTGACGTTTGCAATGAATGCACTGTCATGTCATGTTATTATTATTAGTGTGGCCAACTGTCCTGGTTTTTCCGGCTTTGCCGGCCTGGGCATACCACCACAAGGAAGTAGGCCAGTAACAGTATTGGGATGTGTTTCTCGAAAGCGTAGTTGTTTGCTAGTTAGAAACTTGGGTAGTTGCCAATGCATTGCAAATAAAGTAGCTAATGTAGTTAGCAACTATAATTTCGAGAAACTCTGATTTTGAATGAATGTATCATGTCATGTCATTAAACTGGTTATAATGACAATAAAGGCTTTAGATTCTCTTTGAAGTTGCATACCATACTATCAGGATTTTGTTGGCCGGGCTTGGTTAGTGTGGTGGGCATGCTTATGCTTAGGATAGCATATGCCACAGGGGTCTATTTCTGAATAGAGAGCTTTGCTGACCTGGGAGTCTCAGCGCTTGGAGGTAGGGGCAGCATATTTAGGAGATAAGGATAGGTGTAGTTCTGAAATGCATACGGGGGATGGTGGCCGCTGCGGGGGTCTCTGTGTGTATAGAGCTTCACCGGACTGGGAGGCCCGCTGCTAGGAGGTACACATAGGTTGGAGTTTGGGGAAGTAGTTATGTTATGATTTTTCTGTTTGTTAGTGAAGGCATAGAAATAATCCAGAGCTTTGCTGGCCTGGGTAGGGTATATATTGGAGGTAGTTACGATAGGTGTAGATCTCAAAGGTTGAAAACAAAAATGTTATTTATGACTTGTACTTTACATTTGACTTTGTTACTCTGCTTGTGTTTTCCTAAGACTACTGAAATATTATCTAGAAATTACCAGATTCGAATTCAAAGACGGTAGCCTCGCTGAAAATTAGGAAATTAAAAGCATTTTTTTTGAGTAAAGTGAATCATTAACCAGGGGATTCTCCTTGATCTTCCACTGATGCACATCCCATTTTCTGCTGCAGGTGTTTTGGTGGACATCACAGGGAACTATGGCTCAGCGTTCTACTCCTGTGCAGTGGGCATGGCGTTGGGAGCCTTGTTTCTCGGACTGGTGCGGCCAGCCAAGACCGGGAGGTTGCCGTGCTGGAAAAAGCAACCGGAGCAGCATAACAGCCTAACGCCTGAAAGGGACAGCCCAGCCAGGGAGAGCTCCCCTGAGGACTTTGTTGAAGAGGACATCTGCCTCGAAACAGAACAAAAGGACAGCTAATGAAAAAGCCATTGTGGCCTGGAAGTGCAAAAGTAATTAGTTTGCCAAGTGCCACAATACTTTAAAAAAAAAACTTTTTGAAAACATGTAAGGTAATATTTTATCATTGTATTTTTTGCACTTCTGGGCCACCGTATGAAGGCTTTTGGAGTTGCAACACTATCTCATCCCTACGTGCCACTTTTCAACCCATTGACCAGGTGGCAACATTTGACGCCGACGCTGAACTGAAAAACACGCCCTTGTGGCAACATAACTTTACTGATGGTTAGGTTTAGGTCTAGATTTAGGTCAAGGTATGGGCATCTACTCCAAGATGAGTCGGTATGACTGTGGAATACTGCTGCTTGGTGAAATGGCGTTGAAAAACGACGGCAGGGGTGTGAGGACGCGTTGGGAGTGGAGTGAAGTGACAACTGGATATGCTGCTTTTACGCACATCGTTTGCACAACAGGCCGTTGCCTGCTGAGGCGGAAATCCCAGGTTATGATTGTAAAAAAGGGCCATGTAGTTCTTCCAGCCAACTTACTGATGCAGCGGATCCTAATTATTACTACTACATCTCTTCTACCAGGAAGATGGTTTATTGAATTGATGGTGAATTTCAAACATTAATTGGAAGTCACCTGTTTCCCCAAGTCCCTCAAGTTGGGTTGTCATGTGTCAAGCTGGTAGGCTACTATTTCATAATCTTTTACGCAACTGAGTAGGTCGTAAAATGTAGCCGAACATAGTTGTACCCTACAATTCTACAGTCCTACAAAGCCTAAATGTAGTAACTAAATATTTTTTTGTCTACTTGAGTTTAGACTTCCCATCAATCTCATAACATTTTTTTGTGGATAAATCTTTTGGATCTTAGATAAAGCTCGTAGAACCTATTGTATGTTCTAAGTTGAACCTGTTACACATAACCTGTTTATCTGTGTTTGTGTAGTTAATGCAATTCACCATTGTAGAACAGAGGAATAACATCAGATTGTAAACACAATCAAACAATTGAGATAATAGAAATTAATAGTTATGATTCAAAAAAGCATACAATGGTTTTCCAAAGATGTCAAGTATGGTTAGGTTCCTTACCTGTAGAACACCAAACAAGTCAATTGCTTTACATACGTGTGCCTACCAGTATTTTTCGAACTGTCATACATACTTTGATTTGCTGTCTCATGAATCACTTTTTAATGCTTTGGTAGGCTTTTGGACCAAAGTGAATATGAAAAATCTTAACTGCTACCCAGAGATCTACAATTTGGGGAGACCTTAAGCTGTTTGTTCAATCTTTTGATATATTGTAGATGCTAAAGGCATTAAAAAACATTGCAAACTTGTTACATGCGAAAACAATAGCAGGTGCAATATCAGTTTCAGACACAGGGAATAGCCTAATGCACACAGGATTGTAAAACTCGGCAGTCTGGCTGTATGATGACCAAGGGTCTGTGAAGATCCTCATGTAGGCCTATCGAGGTTCGATAATCCAAAGTGTTAAGTTGTAAGCAACTTCTTGTCTTTCTGTTCTTTTCTTACGGTATATGACATGACAGTGTGAGAGGGGACAGGAACTAAGCAGGAGACAGGGACGGGGATGGAAATGACCCAGGTAGGCCAGACTTGAACCTGGGTCCCCATCATGGCACGGGTATGCGAGCTAGTGTAACCCGACATATTACTGCGCAGTCTGTCCCCCTCGGGGCCACCACGTCAATAGGAGTCACAGCACAATGCCGCTGGACTAAAAGGACCAGTCCGATTGTGAAACGCTACCGATACTGTATAAGGCTTCTGGAGGGAGGTTTACTAACGTTACACACCACACTCTGCTAGTTGGCCTCCGTTACACTCATACCCCGAAACCTCACTCCCATCTGGGTCACGGCACCAGTGTAACCCGACGTATTACTGCGCAGTACGCCCCCCTTGGGGCTGCGAACTCGCTATCATGTCAATGGGAGTCACAGCATGATACCGGCAGACTAAAGGACCATTTCCATAGCCCAACGCTATCGATACTGTATGAGGCTTCGGGAGGGAGGTTTACTAACGTTCCACACCTCACTCTGCTAGTTGGCCTCCGTTGCATGAGGAACAAAAAAAAACTAGCAAGCTTAACAGAGGAAGTCCATTTGCTTACAACTTAAGCACTTTACAGCAGATAACATGACCAAGTACCCGCAGGTCTCTTTTACAGAACTTTGAGTAGGGACTTACAGAAAAACAAAAACAAAAACACCTAATAAAGCTCTAGAGACAAAGAACAAAAGATATATTTTGTTTATTACTCGTACTTCTTTACGATCCAGGCTTTACCTGTGACTTTAATATGCACTTCTTGCTAAATCATATGGATAGTGGGTGCTACTGTGATCGTTTAAAAACGTTTCTGATACCTCAAATCAGCTATCTCACTAGAGAACACTGCTTCTATACTGTAATGACCCTGTGAAACTGTGATTTATTATTTTGCTTTCCTTAGTGGGAATGAAAAAGCTTAGTGCCTTCAAGTTGATTATGAAGTCACAATATCTTTTTACATTAACTTATAAGTCTTCATTTGAGTGCGAGTAGGTCAGGATATGTACCAACTAAGAAGTGCATTGGCAAAGCATAAAGAACAAAGATTGTGTGATTTATATACCACTATGAAACAGTTGTTACCAAATACTCTGTCATCTACAGGTCTACTACTGGATCTTTTGTTTTATATTTTATTAAATTAAATTAATATATATCACAAACATGGACACACACACACACATTCATGTATCCATATTCAGGTCTACTGCTCATTGGGATACTAAATTAATGTTGTAATATTTAACGTAATTTCATTAATATTGTATATGGCTACCCCCTGTAATTTGAACCATGATCACAGCCTGTAACATACGAGTGATTCCTGGTTGCATTGGGTTTTTTAAAAATGGAATTCTCAATGAAATTAAGTAGACAGTGTAAGCATGTCTATACCTAATATGGCCAATCATCTTCCATGAGAGACCTGCTATTCTCACTGTTACCATGTAACCATGGCATTTTTATTAGCTGATATGCTGAATCAAGAATACTGACACAGAATGATTTGGGGAGTACTGCATTACTTGAATGTGTTTTATGGCAACAACAGGGAAGGGGTTAATGACGTTTGTACTAAAACTGGAAAAATACTGAAGACGATTTGTGCATTTCTGAGATGAAGAACTGTACACTTTGATGTATAGTGCATTTTATCTTTTGTAAGACTTTATTCCATGAATAAAACAAATCTTCACATTTGTCTTGTCTTATTAAAAAAAATACATTCACATTTTGTACTGGGACATTGCCATGCAACGTCCTAGCCTGAACATCATCGACTTTCAAATCTGACCAAGAGCATGACAATTAACATTTCCCAAACAGCATGGTTGACCTGCCTCCCTTGGTTTGCTAATGGCTGTTTGCTTCCCGACAAAGTGGGAGGAGTTCCTGATTTTTCGGGAGCTCAGAAAGTACTTGCATTGCTCTTGACCTGACTAGTAGCAACGCTGAAGGTGTTCCGTGACGCCTCACAAGGAGGGCACGGCCTGGCTAGCAATGTCCACTGTTTTTGCGAAGTATTTTGTAACCCTTCTAAGTGTGTGTGTTAATAGGAAGATAACTAAGTAAACAAAGCCACATCTCTGATAGCGATCCCAAAAAGTCGAGCAAATAATAATTTCATGTTTTAACATTAGATTCAAGGGTAACACTATATAATAATGTCTTCTTATCAAGCATTAATAACGGTAAATAATGAACAAATGATGAACAAAACATGAACAAATGTTTGTAAATGACTGGGAAATGTTACGTTAATATTCTATTCTATTCATGAAACATTGACAAATTGTATGCAAATGAATAAAAATACTCTGTTAAAAAGATTTGTAAAATCTTGAACATATTATTTGTAGATATTTTATAAAGCATGAATAAAATTTAGTTAATAATAAACATTTGTTAATGTTTTGTTCATCATTAGTTCATTATTTACTACGTCTGTATAAGCAGACATTATTATAAAGTGTTACCCTTGAATCATTTCGTGAGGTGTATAAAGTCATATGAATTGACAGTAGGAGCCTCTGATTTTGGACCATGTTGGTCCCATGTTTCCATTTACCCTGTTTGGAACCATGCAAGGTCCTTGCAAGGTCTGTGCAATCGCCGTTGATCACCCACACATTAACACTGCAAATGTCCCATGTCGCATGGTATGCATATGGAATATGCATGCGTATGGACTACGCATGCATATGGACTGTACCCCAACACACCACTGCTTTTTACCACAGTACGTAGCAATCCTGTTTGGACATCAATGTCTTAAAACAATGCCTCCAACATAAAAAAGTCCCTTGTTCTCATCCTTGTCATCACATGGTGGTACTGTATTGTATATTCACACCACTTTTGTCATTATAAGCAGGAAACAAAACCAGACAGGAAGTGAGCCCTCTGCAGTCCATGTGGTGTACTACCAGACATGGCTCATACAGAGTTTCTTCCGGAATCCACATGACGTACAGCAAGGTTCTAATCTGCCATTCTATGGCAGCATGCGCCCCAAGGAGACAAGGAGACTAGGAGAATGAATGGAGTTCAATGGAAAGTCACTGTAATTTTGGAGACCAGACTTGATCCCACTTTGTTTTATTGGTCTGACGTCGTGGTATATTTTTTCTTGAAAATCTTTGGTGCTACTCCAGCAAGCCCAAGCATTTCAAAAGCCACTGTCTGTAGTCCTGGAAGGCCTCGGTTGGTTTGGCTGTCTGCACACCGGCACTGCCTCCTCCACTGTCCTCAACCCACTGCAGCAAGGCCTGTGGTGATGTCATTGGTAAACAACAACAAAAAAGCTCCATGACAACCGGAACAGAATCTTGTCACCAACATTCTATGCATTTTTAGACATTCTGGAACAGGTTTTGCCAAGTTGGAAAGACTTGACCTGCGAGGCAAGTTGCGTCAGGGCAGAAATGAAAGAATGGCATGACAACCACAAAATGAAACCATTGAAGATACAGAAATTATTTGCAGATGCTGTACTGACCATGGTGTTCAAATCCAGTGAAACATAAACTCCCAGTGAAACACTTTCATTTTTAACAAGTATAAGGATTATGACTGATAAATACACCTAAAAATCTTTCATGCTCCTATTACGTGACTAAAACTCATAAAAGTGTCACTTTTGCAAGTAGCATGCAAACATGCCCTAGCTTATAACTTAGGAAATGCTCAAGGCCACTCATAAAATACTAAGTAGTTGGGGAAATCCAATTACTATGCTAACACTGTATCTGCTCTGAAAACTCACTGTCATTCTGGAAGATTCTTATCTTACACCTGGCTCTACTGAAGATATGTTAAGTACAGTACAAAGTACAGCATCACAATTATTTATTTAGTCAGGGGAAAGGATATTAAATAAATGAATGAGAGGGACTCCATGTTAATACATGTATCTTACAAAGGCTGGATGTGTTGAACTCTATGCTTATTGGAGGATTAGGCTACTGGAGTGTGTCTGTGTGTCTGTATTTCACACCTTATATCGGCTGGCTATGTCGAAGTCGACGCTGGACTGGAGCTTTCGCAGGCAGATGGGGCAGAGGGTGAGTGGCCTGCGGTCTGACTCCTCCAAGTGGTTGGAGCCCTGCATGACACAGGCCAGCCACTGGCAGTGCTGCAGCCCAAAGATGTGGCCCATCTCATGGCTCACCACCTGGTGGGGATACACAGCAGTGTTTCCCATACATTGAGGAAACTATGGCGGCCCGCCATAGTTTAAATTTGGCCGCCATAGTTTACGAAAATGTAAAAAAAAAAAAAAAAAAAATTTTTTTTTTTTTTTTAATATTTTTTTAACTTTTTTTTAAACGATTTCCATTTTTGTTAAAAACGATTTGAATTACGATTTTGAATTTCCTTCGCATTTTCCTCCTGGAGTAAATACAGCCTATAGACTCTGTATGATTCATGTGTGCACACGTGTAACATCGGGTGAGTAACAGAACATGTGCGCAACGATGCGTTATGACACGCCGATATGCGAGGATCTTCGTCCAAATCGCTAGTCGCATGCATCATCGCTAACTGCGTTTACATCGCGTGCCGCGTGTAAGGGAAATGTTAGTTGTTGACATGTATGGAATTCACTTCAATTTGTGCTGTTTCTTGCTTCAGTTGTGGACAAAACAATTGGCCAAATTCACAATAGAAAGCCTTTGCTGTGCTACTGTCCCAGAGAGCTGAAAAAAACCTTCATAGAAGAAGTCACTCAGGGGTGTTCAAACCAATCCAATGAGTTCTCTCATTGCTCTCTCTCTCTCTCTCTCTCTCTCTCTCTCTCTCTCTCTCTCTCTCTCTCTCTCTCTCTCTCTCTCTCTCTCATAGTAGCCTACTATTTACCCATAACAAATGGTGAATTTCTGAGCCCTTTTTAATTTGTAGCCTATACCACTGAAGGCATGATAATGCTTCATCATATTTTAGAAATAGGGCCTATGTGCCTTTTATATACCAAATGTTTATCATTTTGAAATGGTTTCAGTTGTTTATGACTTGTGTATGACTGAAATTATCTCTGCATACTATCAGTGCTGCATTGCTTTGTAAAGATAGGCTATTCAACACACTTTAAAAACACACTGAAAAGATACGGCCATAGTAGCCTACTGAAAACATTTTGTTCATAATAATGGCGATTAATAAATGGTGGTCTTAAATTTTCATACTGACATCCTTGAATTTGACTTGGTAGATCACGGCAGACCATCAACTTCAAAAGTAGATCTTGGTTAAAAAAAGGTTGGGCACCCCTGCTACAGAGAGAACCACAAGTGCTTGAAAGACAGGGATCAAAAGCCTAGTCAAGTTGTTGTAGTTTACTTGGGTTTGGGAGCAATATAAAAAACCTTCAGAGAAGGGACAGTTGGGATGAGTTTACTAACACTCCCTAGGCTTTGTTTTACAGTTGTAATGAGTTTGGTGACAGACCTTCATTGACACAGCAGAGGAGACAACGGGCTGCATAATAGAAATTAATGTGTAATGAATGTGAATATAGACATAAATGTGTAATATGTTGTTCAGCCCTTTTAATGGGAGGAATTTGGAAAAAACTGGCCCTGTGACCAGCACCCCTCATGTAGAATGTGTACGCCTACAGATATGTGTGGGGGAAAAGGCATAGCCAACCAACTAAGACCCTTTTTGTCTATGTGTTAACAATTTCACAGTGCTCTTAAATTCTTATCTCTGCTCCTAATTTGTTTTATTATTGTTTCCCAGACCCCTGCATGAGGGACGAATGAAACTGTGTTGTAAACAGAAATTATTCACTGTACTGCATTTTTTGACAATGACAGTGTACTACTATTATACAAGTCATGGGTAAAATCTTATGTAGCCTTATTTCTCAAAATATAAATGGCTGAAATATAGGCCCAGGCCTACAGTTTCTCCATGCGCCAATGTCATACTGTAGTCATTGTTTTGCCGTTTTGCATTTACGCTGCAAGAATACCCCCCCCCCCCCCCCAAAAAGGCCCGTGTGAGAAGGACCCCCCCCCCGGACAAAATAAACCCCGGCTGCCCCCATAGTTTCCAAAATTTCTGTGGGAAACACTGCACAGAGAAACTTACAATAGAAAACAATGCAATACATGGGTTCTAAATGTTTGTTTTCCACTGACCGCGCGGAACTAACTGCGCACAACTCAACCTCTGATTGTTGGAAACCGCTGTCAGTCAAAAAATTAGCTCACGTGGTTGGCTGCCAGTGTCTTGCCCCTCCTCACAATATCATGTTTACAAACACGAAGAACCCATGTATAGGTTGGAATATTTACATTGGAGGATGAGGATGAGGTCTTAAGTGTTAAGCACTCCGGCTATTGCAATGAAACATGACAATGATAACTAGTTTCACCGCCAGACACAGGGAATAGCTGGATGAACAGACAAAGGTATATAAGGGGAGTTGGAGAATGAGCTTATTTCCAGAAATGGTGGTATATGGCTTTAACAGTGCAATTATGACACTTCATAGTACTCACAGAACATGCAGAATGACAGTAGAGTACAGTAGAGTAGAGTAGAGTAGAGTACTCTTATTAATCCCAAAGGAAATGAAGGTGTCTGGCAGCTTACATAGATACAAAAATACACAAAAACCTCATACACGTTATTGCACATATAGCAAACCCTTGAGTACAGTCAGCCATCCAGCATTCTGTACAATATGTCTGTGTCTGTTTGGAGATTTAAGGAAAAGACATGCGCACAGCACACGACATCTATTCGTCTTCACATTTTTGTTTTTAACGGGTGCTGAATTAAGTATAAGCCTACTGTATATTCAAAAAAGCAAAGGATAACTCTCTCAGGTGTCTACTTTTTTATTCCAAGCAGAAGAGGTTTGTGAGCCACTGGTGTAACCCAGTGGTTCCCAACCTATGGGTCGGGACCCACCTTATGGGTCGCCAAAGATCCACAGGGGGTCGCGGAGCCCTCTTGATTTTAAGGGGTTTCATTTTAAATATATATAGCCCATGTTGAATAAAAGACAAAGCATTTAACTAATAAATGCATAGAAGCAACAAATTGTAAGTGCTACATTAAACATTTATTCTATATTTGACCAAAGACGAATTGAGGAATAAAATAACTAAAATTAGTTTTCGCAGGAAACAGAGGGCATATTGTGACTCCGTCTCGTGCGGGCGCTCGCGTGGTTGGATCACCAAAGCTTACAATAGTAAAAACATGGGTTCCTTAAGAAAAAGGTTGGGAACCACTGGTGTAACCTACCTTACAGGACCTCTGTAGTAGAGCACTGGTGATGGGTGGGACATAGTGACTCTTGAAGACACTGTAGTTTCCAGGCTTTACTTTGGTGCCCCTCTTAAGCCTTCCGGCATAATGATGGCTGTAGAAGTTATCGTCATACCTGGCAAAGCTGAAAACACCCATGCCTGTAACAGAATACAAAAATACTTTAGTTACAACCTACGCATGTTATACATGATGTTTAATGTGCTCGGTATAGTGTCTAGGTGTTTCTGTGTGTGTGCACTGTATGCATTCCAGTTTCACTGTATGCATTTGAGCATTCGATTACTTTTATCATTGTACTGTAACAACGAAGACATGGAACCTCTCTTATTACCTTATTGTTAACAAAATGTCTCTCTCTTTCCCTTCCTCCTTCTATCTTTCCATTTATCTTCCTCCATCCCTCCCTCTGTCTGTCTGTCTGTCTCTCTCTCTCTACTTCCATCTCTCTCTCTCTCTCTCTCTCTCTCTCTCTCTCTCTCTCTCTCTCTCTCTCTCACACACACACACACACACACACACACACACACACAGAGCTGTGGTTGGTGAAGAGAAGTAAAAGAGTGATTCATCACATGTGCCATGGCTAAGTGGCATAGCCAAAGTCTATCCATCCATTTTATTGCTATCTTCTCCCAGCTCATGCATACTGTACCTTCAGTGAGGGAGGCCTGTCCAAAGACGAAGTTCCAGGACTCTTTGGGGTAGAGGTCCATCATGGTTATGCCCACTATGCAGAACGCATCTCTCGGCTTCCTCTGCAGCAGAAAATTCAGCAAATCACCTGGGGAGACAGGAAGTGGTGAACAACAAGAGCAGAGAGCAGAGATCAGAGAGAGAGAGAGAGAGAGAGAGAGAGAGAGAGAGAGAGAGAGAGAGAGAGAGAGAGAGAGAGAGAGAGATTGAGAGATTTCAAATATCCTTTCATAAAACATCACCCTCATCTTTGCATCCATGGCATTTTAAATGGTAGGGCTATAATACTTTATAGCCTATAACACATATGCCATAACATGATATAAGTAGTAGTCTGTGTGAACCAATTTATATAATCCAACCTCTCACCTGCATGAAGCTGTAGGTTGTGAGTGTTGCTGTTCATCCTGAACCTGCATCCTGTGGACTGCACCGTGACTGGAGGCAGTGTCTTCACAGTCAAGCCGTAGTAGAAGGCCTCACAATACTGCCGCAACCACTCCACATACAGGTCTGTATGAACACCTGCCTCTCCAAAAGACCCTGCAAGGATACATCATCATACATGCACCCGCAGAGAGAGAGAGGGAGAGAGCGAGAGAGAGAGAGAGAGAGAGAGAGAGAGAGAGAGAGAGAGAGAGAGAGAGCGAGAGAGAGAGAGAGAGAGAGAGAGAGAGAGAGAGAGAGAGAGAGATGTGTTGTGCCATGTTAAACAATACAAACACCACAGTGTAAATAGATCCACACATCAATGCGCAGCCAGATAAAACAGTCCTTCAACACCGTTACGTCATTCCTAAAATAGCTCATTTAACTTATTACATTTATAACACTTGGGCTATACACTTATAACAATTGGCTAAAGCAAAACTCACCTATTGTTTGGATGTAAATGGTGTTGGGGCCTTTGCCTGGTGTTTTTCGATGGGGATAGCTGAAGAACGTTTGAAAGTCTTGCGACTCCTCGGGGTGCGCGCGAATCCAGTCAGAATCAGAGTGGGTGGTGATGGGCTGACATAAGATACTGTCGGGTCGAAGACAATCTTCAAAAACCCGCCTTTCACCTTCGGTGTACTGCTTATAGCGCTCAACCAGGTCGGGTCGTCTGGATATGAGAGCCTCGCGCAGCGTCTCCGTGGAATGCGTAATGACTTCCATCACTAGTTCACATCACCTGCGACGGAGGTGTACTACTTTCCCCAAAACCAGCTGGATTCACAACAGGTTGGCAGAGGAGCTCTGCGTTTAGGTCACATTGGGTCAAACAGATCATTTATAAAAGGGCACCGATTTGAGACAAAACAAATACAAAATCGTGGAAAGGAGCTACAAAAATGCAACTGGCCAGCCCACAGCCAAACAATCTGTGAGTACAAAAGGTAGTGTTAAATAGGCCAAAATGCGTGCGGTGTTGTAGGCTACAATGGGAGTTCGTTCTGGTTACCTCATATCACAATCCAAAGCAGTGTGCGTTCCTCTTCAAATAAATAAAAATAAATGGACGATGCACTGTTAGCTGACTGCAAATAATTAAATTCCGGAGAAGCGCGACACTGTGTCATAGTCAAATTGGCTGCAAAAGCAGAGCAACTTTGGTTATTATGTTGCACCCTGTCAACTTCCTGTAAGTTCGCTGTGTTGGTCCACAAGTCCGCATGCGTTCATGACGTAGTAGAATACACGCGCTCCAGAGCTGTCGGGGCGCTGTCAACGATGAAATCTGGCAAAGATGGTGACGCAGGGGCGCAACTACAGTATATGCAATGTATGCGTTGCAGGGGGGCGCCAGAGAGAGGGGGGCACCAAAGAGGAGGGCGCCAAATAATTATTAAGTGTTTTTTTGTAGTAGTAGAAATGAGTAGTTGCAGGCGTTTATGAAAAAAGTAGCCCAGTTATTTCGGATACTGTAGGCATTACAAGTTAAAATTCAGTGCTCTGAATCTCTACTGACAAAATATGTGGAATACAGTCTTTTTTTTACCAGACCTTACGTTTTCTTTTTGAGCAAGCATACAAATCACAATCACTCCTTGTCAAGACAAGTATATTGTCATGCATGCATTTTGGTGATTGAAATATTGACAAAAACTAATGATACATCCAAACCCATTTCATTTCAGGGCCATGGAAGAGAACAACAATATTTGGTTGTTTTTTTGTTTGTTTTACTTACAAATGATGTTCAAGGACAAAAAAATCACACTGTACATAAAATACAAAGTCTTACACGTGGCACGAAACCAAGAGACACACAACACATTCTTTACAATATAATGTACGTATGACAATATAATGTATGTATGACAATGCTGCCACACAGGAATGCACACAGAATGCAAAAGCAGCCAGAGGGCTTAAGACACATGAGCTAAAAGCTGGGTGAAATTGGTAAATCCTAAAAATGTGCTTTCTCCGTGCATTTAAAAATGTCTTTTCTTGTGTGGTCAACTGTATGAACACAGGGACCGTTTTTTTAGGCAGTCACTGAGAGAAGCGATGCAAGCCTACAGGATGCATGTCTGTCTGCACATCCAAGTAAAACTAACTACGGTGGCACAGTTAAACATAGACCTTCCTCTAAAATAGGGAAAAACAGCAAAAAAGTGCAGGAAGCCGTTCAAATTTACCTAAGCTTATTTGCCATTTCGGCACAAAGCTTTCAATATTACTGTGTGGGTTATGATCAAAGGGACCCAGACAGAAATGTTTTGACAGACATTAAGGCAAGGAAATCCTGAGGTGACTGCATCCTGAAACACCCAGACACACACACACATAACTCAGACACACACTCACACAGACGCACGCATACACACACACGCGCGCACGCACACACACACACACACACACGCACGCGTGAACACACAACTCACACACTCTCACACAGACAGACACACACACACACGCACCCACATACTCACACAGAGACACAGACATGCACAAACACAAACACTCTCACACAGACAGACAGACAGAGAAACAGAAACACAGAGAGAGAGAGAGAGAGAGAGAGAGAGAGAGAGAGAGAGAGAGAGAGAGAGAGAGAAAGAAAGAGAGAGAAAGAAAGAGAGAGAGACACACGCACACACACACGTCTGTTTCAGCTTAAAACCAGGAGTGTCAGGTGAATGGTGAGCAGCATCACTACAGTACGTAGTTGTCTTAGGCACAGGAGAGACAAGAACCGTGGAAAAAAGTGATTTGTTTAAGGCTTAGATGGCTAAATATCACAATCTGGGAAAGTTACAATTTAACAGGTCTAGAATTACATTTATAAATCTGTACATACCCATTAACAAAAGACATTCATTTTTTTTTTCACTCTAATGATTTTGTTCCCTTTTTTCAACAAACTAAGTGATTAGGCAAAATTAAGTAGTGGCTAATTACAGGTACCTAAAAATATGGCACTTCAGAAAGAGAGAGAGAAAGACACATTTGGTCACCATTTTAAGTTCACAGGAATGATAAATCAGGAATATGGGCTTTGGAAGGAAACAGAAGCAATTTATGGTCACGCCCCTTATAAGCCCAGCTCGTTTTAAAACTGCACACCGGCTGCGGCAAGAGCACAGATAGAAGAATTACAGTAGGTACGATATAGGCTAGTGATCCGAGCTGTGTTTTCCACAAGACCACAATTGCTAGTCAGTTAGCAACGACATTGATTGACAATGGGAAATATCATTGCAATCAGCATAGTAGCTAGTAGGTGTGGGCTTTGGAACACCAGATTAGCAAAAAGTGATGCTGACTAGCACTTGAACCATCATGAATACATTGAAGTGTCCAAAAGTCAGTATTGCGGTCCTTATGATTCACGTACATGTAAAAACCAGTGTAAAATACATACAACTTTCTTATTATAAAGTGAGGAGATACTTTGCTTTTTCATTTTTGTCTTTGCTGGTTGGCAGGTGTGGATGGTTTACGCAAAAATCCATTGCAGGCATTTATGTTGACCTAGCAGTGATTGACAATGACAACATGGATGTAGGCCACTGTAGTGGCTTGAAACACCACCTTGAAGAATCACATATGTCCACTTGCATAAGTCTCCTGCTGTTACAACAGTATTTGGAGTTGAATGTTCAAAGACAGGACAGGAGTGTACAGTATGTGTTTAAGACATTCTTCTAGGTAAGGCTGAAAAGTTAACATCCCTCCAGAATGGAGTGGTTTCTGTTGGAAGTGTTTCAAACCAGTCAAGTTCAACAGTCAAGGCACAAGACCTTACCAACCAACATCATATAGCACATTCAAATATTTTCCCCATCTCCTTTGCCCACCTTAAAACCTTGACCCAGTTAATATGTAATGTAATAATTATACCAATTCAATTGTTTAAAGTAACATCCCACAGTTTGTGGAAATCAGCTCATTTGAAATCTTCCACCTTTCTCCAGTACTTCTAACCACAATGCAAATTCTACCCCCAAGCTAGAATATATACGGTTGAATCGTATAAGGTTCAGAGATAATTGAATGCTTGGAACTTAAAGTCATATCACCGGACCAAAATAATAGCTGGAAGAACAGTTGAAAGGTAAAACTCAATTCTTTAAATCCAAGGGAGGTACAATGAGCTTATTTCCAGAAATGGTACAGCATCGCTATAAAACCGTCTTTGGAATTAAGTGATGAAGGTAGGAGAGGAGTGTATGTTTTTAAGGCTTTCTGGGACATTTTTGTAGGTAGGCCTGAAAAGGCACCATTCCTCCAGAATGGAGTGGGCGTATTGGAACCGTATTGGAGTGGAAGTATTTCAACCTAGGTTTAGGTCAAGGCAGTCACAAGACCTTACCAACCAACATTATATAGCACATTCAACCATTTCCTCATTTCCGTTGACAATCTTAAAGTGACTTCACACAATTTCTGCAAAACAGCTAATTTTTCACCTCCCCCTTGAGTTTAATAATTGAGTTATACCTTTCTACTGTTCTTCAAGCCATTCTCAGAGTATGGCGATCTTACTTCCAGATACAAGCAGCCAATTACCATTGAATCATATAGGATCAGCCTGCCCCAATTCATTCAACTAGGTATATGCTAGCTTGGAGGTAGAATGTGCTTTGCCAGACTCAGAAAACAGCTGGAAGTAGGCTACAGTAGAAAGGTAACCCTGACAAAGACTGTGATGGTCGAAATGCGTCAGTCAGCACTTTTTTGCCATGAAAAAAGTAAAAATAATAAAACCGGAGTGTCACAGTTACCACCTCCTTTTGGTAAAACTCAATTATTTAACTCCAAGGGAGGTGTAAAATTGGCTTGTTTCCAGAAATGGTGTGAAGTCACTTTAAAACATTTACCATGGTACATCAATCAGCTTACTTAACAAATTGCATCCTCTTTGAAGAAGATTTACCTGCCAACATAAAAAAATCTAATTCAAATTCATCCAAGTCCCCACATCCTGTTCATTGTCCAACCACACGCCGGCTTAACGTTCAACACTCAAAACGCTTTAACGCTTTATCGCAGCATGAGCTGCCTGAGGTTGTCGTGCAAGATGGTGTCCTTGACGTCGCGGAACACCATCTTAATGTTCTCGGTGTTGATGGCGGTGGTGAAGTGGTAGTAGAGTGGCTTCTGCTGCTGGTCCCGGCGCTTGGCCTTGAAGCACTCCACCAGGAACTTCTGCACGTCCTCCAGGTCGTGCGGCTCGCCCTCGTACTCGGGAAAGTAGTCCTTAATCGACACGGTGGCCACCTTCTCCTCCAGCAAGTCCGTCTTGTTGAGGAAGAGGATGATGGAGACCTTGGCGAAGACGCGGTTGTTGACGATGGTCTCGAAGATGTTGAGCGACTCCATGAGCCGGTTGGTCTGCCGGTCCTCCATCAGCACCTGGTCGTACTCGCTGGACGAGGTGAGGAAGAGGATGGAGGTGACGCTGTCGAAGCACTCGAACCAGCGACGCCGCTCCGAGCGCTGGCCGCCCACGTCCACCATCTTGAAGGGCACGTTCTTGATCTCGAACTCGTACTCGTGGATGCCCTTGGTGGGCTTGCGCGCCAGCAGGATGTCCTGCTGCGACGGCAGGTAGTCCTGGATAATCAGGGGAGAGAGAGAGGGTGGAAATGTGCGTTATATACGTTAAACAAATACTTTCGGCCCCTGTCGTGGCTCAAACGGCCAGGCCACTTAGGCCCAATCTCAATTCACCCCTTACCCCTACCCCTTACCCCTCCAAACGGAGTCTGCCTGGCCGAACCCCTCATTTTTGAGGGCTACAAAGTCCTCCCCCTTACCTCTACCCCTCTGCCTTAACGGCTATTGGGATACCCCTACCCCTACACAAAACGGAGGGGAGGGGTAAGGGGTAGGGCCAAGGGGTGAATTGAGATTGGGCCTTACTGTGCCCCTCTCACATTCACACATGAATCCAAACACTTTCACACATACAGTACATGTGCACATGCTTGATCAGGAATTCCCTTGGAATTTGCTGTGTGTGGGAGGGATTGTCTGGGTTTGGGCTTTTCTGATTGCTGAGAAGTGTGGAAAAAAAGATTTGCTACTGTTGATTCATCATGGTACAGCATGAGCTTTGCATGTACAGTATATGCTGAGCTCTGGACAGCCCTGGGAACAAGTCAAACCCTGCCTATATGCACACATAGTGGACATAGACAACATTAACATTACAGTCGCATATTACAGGGAGATTTCTTTACACTTGAATGACAATCTCACTGGGATAATATCCTACGCAGTGCGCACCTGTCCAACTACAGAGACGTGCGAAAGTGTCTGAACTCATTTCCCAACCCTATCTCATCACTAAGTTCATGTCTGACTTCACTAACCCAGACACAAAACACAGACACAAAAAGTGCATCAAATCTGCACACCATGTTAAATATTTAATTTTTCTTTTAATATTTAATGTTTGTTTTTATCCATGGTGACAGGTGATGTTTCCTATCAAATGATACTGTCTACCGTTTCCACCATTGCACACAAAGGCACTCACATGTGAATACACATGACGGCACTCTTACACACTTCAATGCCACACTTACATGTACAAACTGTCAGAGCTGATACTATAACCTGCCCTGAGGTCACGAGTCACCCAGTACTAACATGTAAAACTATGTAAAGATGGGGCTTAGAGTAGCCACCAGTGCACGAAGGGAGAGGAGGAAATGATGAGTATAACTTTGCATAGTATGACATCAGTAGTACAACAAAGCTCTGATTCATATACAGCACATACATTCACATACAGCAGCGTTAGTAGGAGGACTGTTCAATTGGGGGGGGAAAAAATCAAGATCATGATTATTTTGGTCAATATTGAAATCCTGGTTAAATAAATGATTATGTTTTAGTGGCAAAATTGATTTATTCCAACATTTCTCTTTTGAGAGTCGCTTGGTTATAAAGCGTCTGCCAAATGCAATGTAATGTAATAATGTAATTTCGCTCTCTCTCAAAAACATTTCATTAAAACACCATTAATAATTCTTATATATAAAACTATTCTATTCATAACATTAGATTATGTTGCTGTCCGAATCTCTGGTTAACCCTTTACCCTGAAACTGATGCATTTGGTCTGTTTCTGCACTCAACTGTACTTCTATTGTAGAGTAAAAATGGTAAATAATTGTTTCAAGTTGCTTAAATGAATATTTTGATCGTTAGACTTGAAAACCAACCGTGATAAAAAAATCAATAACTTGCACAGCCTTAAGGGTTAGATTGGGAAAGTGAAGTGTTTTATGTGATTCTATTGTCGCGTGACTTACCGGCTGTCCGAGTTTATCCAAATTGTCCAAGAAATATTTCACGGATTCGCCCTGTAAACAGAAGAAACAGAAATACAGATCAGCTCTCTTTTAAATTAGTGTCAGGCAGGAGTTAAATAATACTTTCTCAATGCTAACAACTCAAGCATAAACTTAAACAGGGTCACAACCGTTCATATCAGTCTGGGCAGCTTGCCTCCTGCCCTCTGGCGTGAACTATGGCAATAGGTCACAATAAACAAGCGAATCAAGAGTTTAGTGAACTCAAAAAACATTAGTCTAGTTTAGGAGCGCGGGGCGGTTTGTGTGTGTGTCTCTCATTCCAGCAGAGTCTGTCTGGCTGGGCCTTTCTGGAGTGAGAGAGCGAGAGCGAGAGAGAGAGACCTTCTGGTTCGCCGGGCGGTCATGTCTGAACAAGCAGAGAACCTACATTTGTGAAGAGCAAATTCACTGCACTATCAGACAGAGTTCAACAGGTAACTTTGAGACATGGATGTCATCCAATCGTAAATATGATAGTCATTGGCCAAGTCAAAATTCCTTTATATCCCGCTTTTCATATGGACCGAATGTCTTTGAAACTATTGAGACATACAGTAGCCCTTCTTATATGTACGTCATTACCAGAATGGTAAGTTAAGGCTCTGTGTAACGATGTAGCATCAATGACTATCACAGTGTTCCACTAGTGTAACAGTGTGCATGATGAGTATAAAGGGAGAGGAAACTTACATTTATCCCAAAGGCTGGGACCAAAGTGAAATTGTTTAGAAAGTAAAAGTTGAATGCAATTCATAGTGAAAAACCCAAAGCCACACAAGTCCAGAAAACAAAGGGCAAACAATTTCCCCCGAAGAGTAGCCGATTCTGTAAAAAAGAGCCAAGCCTTTAAGACGTTTCTGTGTACCGAAAGGATTTCACTGCAATAACAGCCAGGGTTCACCAGGTAAGTCTGAGCCATAGATTCTCAAATCTGCAGTCAGAATGTTGTGCAGGGCTATAGCAAAAAAAAGCCATAATCTACAGTTAACAACAATACAATGTTACTCTATGCAAGTTCACAAAGCATTGCACTTTCCCGGAAGGTTTACCAATCCTTTATCCAAGACAGTTCTATGAACAGCACTTGAAAAGTTCCGGAAGGATCAGTGACTGTACAATCAGCACAATGATTCTGGTTCCGCCGAGATGTACAATAAACTGTATCTTCAGCAAGTGTTGGAGGACGCAACACATTATATGTTAATAATAATATTATGTTAATAATATATTATATGCACTCATGCTTAGTAAAACTTATTTTACAGCTCAAGGGCAGGTGGAAAAATAGCCTAGTTCCACAAATGGTGGAATGACACTTTAAATATGAGGTATAAACAATTGCCTTTACGGAATAAACAATTCACATAGGTCTATTATGGCCTATTGCATCCAACACACACACACACACACACACACACACACACACACACACACACACACACACACACACACACACACACACACACACACACACACACACACACACACACACACACACACACACACACACACACACACACACACACACACACACACGCACGCTAAAGGCCAGGTCATCTCCAATAACCGGCTTTTGTGCTACACAGGGCTGGGGCAGCAACCAGCAGCAGCGGCACTATATTGGGTGTCACTGGAGTGGAAAAGTACAGCGGAGGACCAGTAAGACCAGTTTGACACCTCCGAATATGTGCGCGAGTCGACCAGTTTACCACAATTCTGCCCTAATGGACACTGATCTCAAACCTGCTCGTAGTTACTGTAGTCCGAGTGAGACACAAAGAAGGCAGGAAGTTTCACTCATCCACAATTCATATTGTGGATGAAACACACTAAACAGGTGGAAAGTTTCATGCGTGTTCCTACAAGTAGGCTAAATGATGGAGTAAAAAACCCCACAAAAACAACTACTAACCTAACCGTGATCACAAGTCTCAGACCAATTCAGAAGTCTAAATGAAACACAAAACTGGTGGAAAGTTTCCCTGCTGGTCCTGTAAAAGGTGCATTTTTTTTGTTTTAAAGTGACCCAACTAACCATGGGTAACGTGTTAAGCCTAATCTTGAGGGGGGGGTGGGGAAATCAATGCCATGCAGCACCAAGCTGTTCCCTGTGAAACACACAAACCCACTCTGGTGCGGCCGGCGTCCTGAAAGATTTCGCAAATCTGGCGATTTGTTTGCTGAAGGTGAAAAAAAATGGAATCTGAGGGCAGTGCAGCATAGTGCAGCTGTTTCCCTCCCTCCCTCCCTCTGTCCCTGCCTCCTTCTTTCTCTTCCCCCTCTCTCTCTCCCTTCCTCCTTCTCTCTCTCCCTCCCTTCCTCCTTCTTCTCTCTTTCCCTTCCTCCTTCTTCTCTCTTCTCCTCTCTCTCCTTTCTCTTCTTCTCTTTCCATCTCTCTCCTCTCTATCTTCCATTTCTCTCTCCTCCATCCCTCTCTCTCTCTCTCTCTATCTCTCTCACTCTCTTCTCTCTATCTCTCTCTCTCTCTCTCCTCTCTCTCTCTCTCTCTCTCTCTCTCTCTCTCTCTCTCTCTCTCTCTCTCTCTCTCTCTCTCTCTCTCTCTCTCTCTCTCTCTCTCTCTCTCTCTCTCTCTCTCTCTCTCTCTCTCTCGGGAGCGACGACTAAACAACGACAAGCCGTTTAACCGCAGATCAAAATTCCTTCACCACTCGCACAACAAGCGCCATCCCCATTCCCCATCCCCAGTAATCTCGCTAAATCTAAAGAGGGGGGAACAACATGGACACAGCGTTCTGTGTTCCATGGTTTTTTTTGTTTTTTTTTACACAGTTTCTTACTGTGAGCCGGCAAACGTTGACACTTTATTCAATATGCAGCTGGTGCAACACAATAAAAACAGCCCTCAATCAGATAAACACGATTAGGATTTTAAGCACAGAGTTCTGTGGGAACTCTAGAATAGTACGTACTCCTCAAAGGGTTAAAAAAAGTGGAACTCTCAGAAAGGCTGTAAGGCAAAGTGAAAGTGAAACAAAAGCACTCAGCCAAAGAAACAGATGACGAGACGAAAAAAATGATATAGGAAGAAGACAGAGGGCAGGGTTTAGTCTCTTCTCCTTGCCAGACTCAGTTAGTGCTAGCTAAACAAAAAAAAACAACAACAATGAGCTGCAATGGTGTGTGGCAAAAAGTTGACCTGCAACAGTGGTCTGTTTCCAAATAAGCTCAATGGGCCCAGGCCCAGGCCCAGGCAAATCCAAAATCTTCACTTGTTCATTAGATAGTACCATTTGTGGGTAAGTAAACAACCCGACACGATATATGATATTTGTAAACCGCGTATGTCATGTCTTTTCATTCACCCAGGTCATCTTTGTCAAAGGAGGCAACTCCACTGAGAGTTTCAAAAGGTACCAACGTTTTTAAAGCTACAAAACAGAAGTCCGGTTGCCTTCAACTAAATCTCCCTTGACTGCGATCACTGAATATTTCAGACACACAGCCCTAGTGCTTTATCTGTAAAAGGCAAGACATAGTGGGGGTAAATAATATGGACTGCTTAGCATGGTATGCTAGCTAGAGGACACAGAACCACTGTGTCTGCAGGGAGATACCTCATTGGCCCTTTCACAACATACATGTGTCAATTACATATGTATTTTACCTTAATTTCCCCTTGGGATCAGTTAAGTAACTCTACTTTATTCTCTTTCCATATGTCCCATCCTTAATAGTTATACTGTACCCCTTGTCTGATACCCTTTAACGCACCACCAGTGGAACGCTAATAAGACACTGGAAATCTTTACTACCATACCGCCCTGCAAAACGAAAAGGCAGTAACTGCACAGAGATCCGAACTGAGTAAAATCACTTTAAAATGATCCTGTAGTGCAGTCTAAGTAGTTCTGAGTATATTGTTGACATGCAGCAGTTTTGTTACTTTATATTACCACTTTTTATGCAGATTAATCATTTTATTTCAATGTAAACTTTGATATATATGTCATTAAAGTCATAGTAACTCATTTTCCACAACAACGCAGTTACTGCCTTTTTGCTTTGTAGGGCAGCATAGTACTACACCACTATGCCTGTGCACAGGGCCTTTGGTAACACATTATGACTTGGTCATTGCCATTCTGCTAAACGCTGATTAATAACAGAGGTCGTGTCTTACTGGGTTAAATGTGGGGTGTACTTTTTCTGTAGCCTGATTATCATCGACTTTCAAATCTCTTTGAGACTTGGTCTGACCAAGAGCATAACAATTAACATTTCCCAAACGGCATGTCCCAAATGGCCTTTGCTTCCCAACAAAGTGGGAGGAGTTCCCGTATTTGCGGGAACTCAGAAAGTACTTGCATTGACTGTTGACCTGACTGGTAGCAACGCTGAAGCTGTTGCGTCACTAGGAGGGCACGGCCTGACTACTTTTTCTGCTTCTTTTGGTCCGTTCTTTTGGTCATCTTCGACTGCCCGATTTTGAGTCAAAGTTTGTGCGTAATCAACAGATTGGACATGTGAAACTAGAAATTATACAATAGTTAGATCCGGTCGAGTTATTTCACAAATTGTGATTGGACAAGAGGCGTTCTACACGTCACTAGGAGTGAGGGTATCCTCCAACACTCTATGAATGACTCTTCACATCTAATAATCACTCCGCGACCAAAGATACAAAGTAACCGTAACCAACGTGGTGCGCGTTGCGCAGCAACCAAAGACAATAACAGGAACTATTTTTCCGGAGCGGAGGAACAAGCAAATAAACAATCAAATAAAGTAATTAAAATAATTTAACATTTCTTTCAATTAACTAATTGTGTTAGCAAAGGAACTATTGTATAAAAGCAATATAACACTTGTGGTCGTGAGGTTGTTCTGGGACACCGATCACGGGTGTAATTACCTACGGCACTCAGCCTGCGGCTTCGTGCCTGCGGCGAATCACACCCGTGAGGGTGTCCCAGAACAACCTCACTCCCACTCGTGTCATATTGCTTAAATATCTGCACCTGTGACAGATGCAGGGTATGAATTGGTCTTAACCTATCCTGCCTAAATCTGAAACATTCACCCACACACTCACAATATAATGTAGAGAATCATCTCATCGAACTAGCTCTGTATAAGGGGTTACACATTTTTTAAAGGACTCTCTTTCACATTCACACACATGGCCGCAAGCATGCATTCGCGCACACACATGCACAGTACTACAGCCGTAACCAACCAATCAGGCCCAAAACAAACGATTCACGCAGCACTGTTGACTTAATTCAATCTGTCGAGTGAAACGACAATTTCAGCGGACCGGTAATTGCAGTGTCATCTATAAACCATTCGTCGACAATGGCTGGCCTTGTTGTAGTTGGGGAAACGGATCTTAATGAGGACATGAGGCCTGACATACTGTCTATTCTTTGAGAACAATGCCCCATAGGCTGCTGTGCTGTGGACACTGCTCATCTCTATTGCACCGTATTGAGCTTGCTGAATTTTTTAAGAATTGTGTAATAAAACATACTAATAAATGATTACTCTCACTGAGGGTTTCCAGATGTGTCAGTGAAGAAGATTTCCAACTCAGTGAATGTGCATAAACCGCTTGCAATAGGCCTGGCACGGTATATGTTTTCGTATTGTACCATCACGGTGTGAGGTCACAGTACGGTATGTGCATTGTCACAGAGAATACACACGGTATGAGATAGCAATTTGATAATAAAAGGGACGCGCAACTGTTGTGGAGCGTGAGAACAGAGCTCAGCACGAGCAAGCACTTTACGCCGGAGTTCTTACAGAACACATCATGTAACCATTGCATCTGTAGGCCTACACTCTGATTGGTTTTGCCATTCAAAGTCCGCCTTCAAATTTGCTACACTTGTGTTAGATTTTGCATTTGGCTACATGTGAGAATGAATGGGCAGGGGCAGCGAGACAGGAATAAAAAAAAAAAACACCTGCGTAATTTATGTCACTGGATTGGGATAACAGTTTATCGACACCTTGCGCCATGTGGAGCAGTTGGTGTACGGGTTTTGATAGTTGATTAGTGAATACAACCCTTGCTAGATCAATACATTATGTAGGCCTATAATAACAGTGAATTTAATCAGATGCCGAGTGAATGCGACTATTAATTTTCTCATAGGGGAAGCCGGTCTTTTCTTTCAATCCATCTATCTATCTGAAACTTGGCCCTACCGTGGCGAAAATGGTAGGGCACTCGTTTACTATGCGGCCGACCCGGGTTCGACTCTCGGCCCGGGTACTTTGACGACCCTTCCCCATCTCTCTCTGCCCACTCACTTCCTGTCACTACCTTCACTATCCTGTCAAATAAAGGCAATAAAAAGCCCCCCAAAAATGTATAACAAAATAAATATAAAATGAAAATATCTTTCTGAAGCTTGATGGAAAGGTGTTTTTTAGGGCTGGGTATCGCAGCCATGTCCCTGTATCGATTCGATTTCTTAGGGCTTTGAATCGATTAATCACGATTCAATTGGATTCGATTTGATTCATTCCGAATCGATTCAATCCGTTCCCTTCTTGCTGCCAGGATTTCCACCAAAAGATGCTGTTGCCTTTTTTTATATAAAAATGTCAAAGGGCTGTGGCTTGACAGTGTTATCAGATTGCTAATTTGTAATAAGTAGGCCTAGGCCTAATTGACTACCACCTACTGGGTATTTTCCATAGACTTAAATTAAACAAAAAGAACAAAAAGTCCTGTGAATCGATTATGTGAATTTTAAATGAAATCGATCGATTATCCATTAAATCGATGATTTTACCCAGCCCTAGTTGTTTTACTGTGTGGTTCTGGTGTCAACATGGTAGATCAGGCTAAGAAATTCTCAGGCAAAAGTAAAAAGCTGCTCCAAAGTGTCTGAAAACAAAACCGTGGTCAATTATGGGCAAGCAACTTTTCCAAATCAGCTCTGCCATAATGTCAGTTCTCTTTGTAATTCATCAACAATCATTTGGTCTCAGCCCTGGTCTAAGCTGTCTGCGGAGCTCAACTACACAATAAAAAAACATCAAATTCAAGTTTACCAAATGAGGCAATACATCATCCCTATAAAATAAAATAAAATCAAAGAATCAACAGATTTGAAAAGGGCATATATGGTCTTGGCTGCCTGTGACCAATGACTGTATACAGTCTCAGACCTCAGGAAGTTTGTGAGCTAAAGGAGAATGTAAACACACTGAAGTGTGTGCGTGTGTGCGTGTGTGCGTGTGTGCGTATGTGTGTGTGTGTGTGTGTGTGTGTGTGTGTGTGTGTGTGTGTGTGTTTCTGCAAGTATGTGCATGTATGAGAGTCAGTGTATGATGATGTGTGTGCGCGCGAGTTAGTGTGTGATTGTTAGAGTGTGAGTGAGTGTGTGTGTGTGTGCATCGTGCATACGTGTGCGCGTGTGTGTGTTTCTGCAAGTATGTGTGCGTATGAGAGTTGGTGTATGATGATAAATGTGTATGTGAGTTAGTGTGTGATCGTTAGAGTGTGTGTGGTACTGTATATGCTGTGTATGTTTTTAAGTATCCTGTATGTTTTTAAGTATCCTTACCGACTGGAACTCTTGTCGCCGGTCTTAGGCATTCTGTATGCCACTAGGCAAGTGTTTTTATCTGTGTGTGTGTGTGTGTGTGTGTGTTAGGGGTGGTACAGTTCACAAAATTCACGGTTCGGTTCATATCGCGGTGTCAAGGTCACGGTTTTCGGTTCTCTACGGTTCTTTTTTTTTAGTTCATGATAAATGGTGCACTGGCTAATAGAATCAAACTTATCACTAAATAAGCTTATCCCACATATGGTTTGTATAGGCTTATAATGGGAAAATGGTGTGATTTTAATTGTGTCATCCTCTGATTTGGTCTTATACGCTAATGTTTTAATCAGAGAGACTGGATAAGATACTCCTGGATTGCACGGTTCGGTATGTGTGTGAATTGTACGGTTTCGGTTTTCGGTTCGGTTTGTGCCATCGCTAGTGTGTGTGTGTGTGTGTGTGTGCGAGTACATCATGTATAATGCCTGTGTATTTTCCTGCGTGAAGTATACGCATGTAAGTATACGTGCGTGCATAAGCCTCCTCACCAACTGGAACTCTCGCCGCCTGTCGTAGGCGTTCTGTATGCCCTGTTGTTCCACAGGGCAAGTGTGTTTTTATGTGTGTGTGTGTGTGTGTGTGTGTGTGTGTGTGTGTGTGTGTGTGTGTGTGTGTGTGTGTGTGTGTGTGTGTGTGTGTGTGTGTGCGCGTGTCCTCACCAACTGGAACTCTCGCCGCCGGTCGTAGGCGTTCTGGATGCCGCTGTCGTGCCACAGCGCCCGTATGGAGGGCAGGTAGTGCAGGAAGACCTTGGTCTCCACCATGCCGTGCAGCATCATGGAGGAGCGCGTGTCGAAGCCCATCATGGTCTCGCCGTGCACCTGGTTGTCCTCGTCTCCCCAGGGGATGTGCAGCTTCTCCCGGGCGTCCACCAGCACGCGCACCCCTGATGGCCGAGGGACACACACGCACGCGCGCACGCACACACACACGCGCACGCGTACACACACACACACACACACACACACACACACACACACACACACACACACACACACACACACACACAATAAAAACAAAGAAGACAGACAGACAGACAGACAAGAATGAATTAATTTCTGGCTACCTTACTGCTTTCTGGAGCTTCAAACCTCCTGAAACTTACAGTAAAGCTCAATACACGTCCAGTAAGCAAGAACTACACTATTTTGGACAACACGACCTGGATGAATGACAGATCTTCCTCAGAAGATTTTAAAAAAAAATCCATTTGCAGACAGTTGTGCACATGTGAACACACACGTCACCACATAAAAGCAGAGGAAAAGGCAACATCTTTGAATGGGTGATGTGTTAGACTTCCTGCCTTCATACGTATCTGAAGAAGAAAAAAAGAAAAGCGAATGATGCAAACACATGCTAGGGGTTGGGTGGGTGACAAGCTTATGACTTAACAGACAAGGTGATAAAATGCTAGATTATATGAGACCAAAGTCTTTGTCCATGTCAAGCAATGCCAGGCCTGTAAGGATCAGTGCACTTGAGCCAAAGTAACGCAAGTACCGCACCCATGTGTCCACTACTTATTTCACTACTTCTCCCACCCCCCAATTTGTACAGAAAGCACTGCCAATTTTCTCAACATTACACTTCAACTAGAGGGTTCACATTCATGAAGTCATGTCAGACCATCAGTGGCCCTCGTTGTCCCCTCAACACATAGACATCGTTTTGAGAGAAGTGACTGGAAGTACAAACGTGACAGTACATAAACCAACAGCACACAACTCCAAGTTGTCAAGTAACCAACCACCCAAAACATCAAAAGGTCATGCCCAAAGAAGTGAAATATCAAGAGTTAATCGCTGACTTTCTACTCACAAGATTTCCTCTCTGAGAGTGCTCCACCGCACTTGGTTTACACAATACGGGATTGACGGCATTTATAGGGAAACAAGCCTACAAATGGGGTAGGCACGTGAGGATTTATGAAAATGGCAAATGAGCCACTGGGTTGGGGTTTGAAAGCACTGATCACCAGGAACAAGCAGCTAAGAGGAGCAACCTTCTCTTTGTTATCAGATAACTCAATCCACGAAATGACAGCATGTTGCCAAAATACAATATGGGCGTTTCTCGTAAAAAAAAAGAGGGTCATGCCTTAGTTTCAGTTTCTGCTTTTGAAAGCTGAAACACCAAAAATGTGTAGCATTTCGTGAGATGTACGCCTTTTTAAACTACACCCTCCTGAAAGCTGTAGGGAGAAGTTAGCGAGGTACTTCAGCTGCGTAAAACCACCACCAGGGCGTCTGCGCTTGGCTAGCCTCGTATCAGTGGAAGCACAAACACAGATTAATTTCACCACAACACAGAAGAAACATTTCGGAGAAATCCCTACCTTTGATAACATTACTGTAAATCGTAGCCCGGAACTCCTCTCTTGCCCCTCGATCGAAGTCCTGCCCATGAATTATGCGCATTTGCTTGAGGAAAGTTGACTTGCCACTTTCGCCCGCGCCCAGCAGCAGGATCTTTACCAATTTCTTCGCATAAGTCTTGTCCCGCGAAATACATTTGTCGATCTCCTTAGATTTCCTTGTTTGTTCGGCCTCGTGTTGGTTTAGAAGACAATTCGTGAAACAAACTAAAGACCGGGACGGCAGGAAATCCGCCATCTTTGTAACAACTTCATGGATACATTAGACTGGGGAGGGCTGGTCTGCGCGCTCCCGAATGTGACCGTGCCGTGGGGCGGAAACTGAGAATGTAAAAGTCAAACTGAGCCCTTTTCACCAGATTACAGAGCGCAGCTCGAGCGAACATGATTCAATTATTAGTGTCTTACTTTATCGTGAGGCGCCATTTTTCACCCTTATCGTTATCAGACAATCAAGTGGTTATCTGTTGATACGAGGTTCTATATTGGTTCTATATATTACAGTGTCTAAGAGGAATTGCATACCGAAGAAGACCCTTCTTAACAATAATATTCATAGGCTTTGTTGTAATATAGACTAGCCTATAGCCTACTACTGGATTTACCAGTCGTTCAAAGACAATGTTGGGAGTAGCCTACTAGTTACAAAAGTAATGCATTACTGTAATGTATTGCTTTTTGATGTAACTAAGTAATGCAAGGCATAGCAGGGGGGAAAGCTGCAATAGGCAAACTTAAATTAGACCTACAATACCTTACCATACGTTTTACTGTGACTTGGATTTTAATGGTGTTCAGTGTGGTGGGTCAGACAGAAGCTATTCCTGAACCTGCTACTTTTTAGTCCGGATGCTGCCTAAATACCTCCTGGAAGATGAAATAGTCATGACCTATGAGCTTGATCTACACTGTAAATTGCAAGATCCATATTCAGTTATTTTGGTGAGAGTAACTGAAGTAACGCAAAAATAATGTAAATATAGTAATATTGTCGTGTAAGGGATTATTTTGAAAAGACATAGGCCTAACATGTAATCAGTGATGCCTTACTGTTTTGAGTAACTTGCCCAACACTGCTCAAAGACTGGTGTGCAGTGATTGTGGTAAAGTAGTTTCCTATGTCAACTATGTCAAAGGTCACACGTTTGCTGGACATGAAGTCAAGGTTGCCCCTACTGGTCTGTGACAAGGATAAACTGAATAAAATAAAAGGCTTATATTGTCTAAAAATAACATTAGACACTCGGTTTTGAGCTCTGTATTAACTACCCTAGCTGTTGGCTCGACCTTTATCATCATTATATGTGACCTTTTATTTCAAAGAATATCAAGCAAAACATGCATTGTACAGTAAGTCATAATTTGTGACATATTTCCCAATCAGTGGACGTAAGCCATTGTTGTGCCAATCCCGAGACCGGAAAAACAAAACAAATCCCGCCATGTTGGTCTATAATTGAATGTCAAGGTCAAAGTCCAATAATGCCTTAGTAGCAATCTAAAATTGGTCTCAAATGCTGTGGCCCGTACTGGAGTTGTAGGGAGGTGGGGGTAGGCTATGGTATCCCCTGAAATAAATAAATAAAAGTGGTCAAAATCATCCACCTTCTAAAACAAGCATTCCACTCCCATCCCTTGTGCTATTTCAACACTGAATTTGGAAGTTACTTCTTTTAGCATTTGGAAATATCCCCACTGGTTTGATTTTAAAACTCAACTAGGCCTACAGGTTCTGGCAGTCCACTCGTTTTTTAGAAGTGGCTAAAGTAATTCCATCCAGCAGGCTACAGTTGAGTTTCTGAGCCCCCAGTTATTCCACTGAGAAAGTAAATTGCTTCTTTCAGAAAAAATACCAATCCAAAAATGGGCAAAAAAGAGAGCCACCAGGAGCTTCCGTATTTAAAACCTTAAAAGACCCTCAGTGTCATTTATTAGTAAACACCAGGCGATTCCAATAGCTCATTTTAACTGTGTGGATGAAAGGACTGAGGTCATGTTTGTAAACAACAAGTTGTGAAACATCATCACTTCCAATAACGAGTTTCTATCTTGAGTCCTGGTCTGTTTATTAAAGTAATGATGTTTTGTTCACTAATTTTCTCATATAAATGCTTCGGAATAAAATCAAACTGGACTGGACAGTGTGTGTGTGTGTGTGTGTGTGTGTGTGTGTGTGTGTGTGTGTGTGTGTGTGTGTGTGTGTGTGTGTGTGTGTGTGTGTGCGCGCAATAGAATGGAATAGAATAGAATAGATAAACGTTTTTATTGTTATTGTCAAAGTACAATGGCATTTAAAGCCTCCCTTCAAACTATTGATCTCTATAGTATTAATATAAGTGTTCATGTAGAAAAGTACTCTAGAAAAACTAGAAAACGTTCCCCTCTGTGTGTCTGCAACAAACTGAGCCACACGTGTAGCTTCGATTTCCTCCTGAGTAGCAGCCATGCTACCCAGCTGACAGTGCAAGCTCAATCCAAAATGTTCCCTCGTGTAGGCCTACTGCCTATGTATAGCACAAGACTAGGGAATAAACCAATGCAATTCATAGCACCGTGAACTATCAAGCTCAAGATCAAGATTTCTTTATTGCTCCCGAAGGAATAGTCATTCACAAACGCGGCCACATAATACACAACCAGAGTTGTGTTAAGTTAATATATAGCCTACTCTTACAGATGTAATGACAAGACTACTAGTAGTATGTTATTACTGTAACTAGTGTTACAATTACATTCGTAAGAGTAATCCTAATAGTAACAAAATGCACAATGTTAGCAGTACAGAGTTAAAGTGCAGTCATAGAGATACCCAATGCACAAACCTACTGTATAGGTTACATAAAGTACATACCTAAAGTACATACTTAAAATGCATACCTCATGTACATTAAAGTGCATACTTGGGATATTTTCACACCCTGTCTCCTTTAAGTAAAGCAAACTCAGTCCTCTTTAGGGAACCGACAGCAAAAGTACTCAGTTCTGTTTTTGTTCATATTGTCAAGTCCAGTCAAGTCAAGTATACTTTCTGTCCAAAATCTCTGTAACAGGGTTAGCACAGAAGTTTGAAATTGCATTTGACCAGTCTAAGTGTACAGTTTAAACTGAAACATATAAATAAGACATTGGCATTAATCTCTCTCTCTCTCTCTCTCTCTCTCTCTCTCTCTCTCTCTCTCTCTCTCTCTCTCTCTCTCTCTCTCTCTCTCTTGCGCACACACACACACACACACACACACACACACACACACACACACACACACACACACACACACACACACACACACACACACACACACACACAATGATGCTCTTTGCCCTCTTGGGGTGTGAAGTGTACAGGTCTGGTAATGGCCGGTAGGGGTGATCTGATGATCTTTTCTGCAGTCCTCACCACCCTCTGTACTGCCTTCTTGTCTGCAGCTAGACAGCTGCCATGCCAGACAGAGAGGCGGCTGGTCAGGATACTCTAAATGGCACCACTGTGATGAGTGCAGATGTGCAGATATTGTGAGTTATGAAAAGAACTGGCTGCTTTTTCTGGTCCTGTAAGACTTTTATGGTGTGTCAGTCCTTTTTTGATCACACCTAGAGCTCTATTCAAGTGATTACACAGTCACATTGTAACTAGCAAACCATACTCAACTCGGACCACGTCAATAAAGGTCTCCGAACTCTGCCAGTTGGCATCCATTACACGTGCATGACCAAATTTTAAGCAGTTCAAATCTGACAGCATATTAATTGGGCCTGTAGATGGCTTGTTGACTAAGTTATCACAATGTTTAAAGGACGGTTAGATTTTCTTCTTTCAGCTCATAGCTGAAAAAAGCTGTTGCCAGTCTAGCTGGGCCCAGAACAAAGTCATTTGAAATGTTCCGCCCATTACAATGTTGCAGGGACCCAAGATTGGAATGCCATCTATGCCATCCATGTATTTGACAAATATTAAAGAAAAATAATATATCTAGGCCTATGTGGTTCATGAGACAAATTTCGGATAAGAAACTGCACTTGTTATTTCCCCACCTCCCTCTTTCAGCCACATTTGCATTTGATACCAATGATGATGATGGTGATGACGATGCGTATTATTTATTTACTTAGCAAAGAGTAGCCAGTGTGCTTGGTGCATGCTCAATTCACAGGCTATAGTCAATATGAGACATAGACAGACATATGCCTACACAGCACCTACCTTTTTATTTAATTTAGACGACACAATGTCGCCACCTGTCGACACTACAGCGTGATTGTATAAGCATCTTCGGAACCCCCGTTCCCATCAGGTTGCTGAGACAGGTTCACCGGCTGCAGACGTGCCATTGGCGGATATGTCTATCCGCTGGTTGTTGCTGAATGCTTAACGATAATTACGCGTAGAAGGAGGCGTTTGGGACCCACTCGTCCTAACGGTCTGTCTTGAAAGATTTCCTTTAATTTGGCTCACCTTCTTATCACGTCAACGTTGGTAATTGATTGGAGAGCAAAATGACAATCAAAAACGTTCACGATTACGGACAGCGGCACCGACCACGGGTGGCATGCCTGAAGAAGGTGGGTTACCCTTATTTTCTCCTCATCTGATCTGAGATGCTTTTTACAGTGACGCGCCGTCGTTATCTTGAATGCCAGACACAGGCGACATATATCAATTCACATGGTTATTGTATTAGTCCTGAACAGGGTGCTCACAGCTGATTGAGTGTTTAACAGATTCATTTGTTTACGTTGTTTTCGTTATAGGACTACCAGAACTTAGTTACCATATGCAAAGCCTACTAATGGTAGCCTATAGTGAAAAATATCGTAGCGCACCCCAATCAACGCAACAAGCAGCATTTTGGTTTCTAATAATAATTTATGTTAATGATAGCCTATAGATTTTGAAAGACAGAACATGTGCATGTGTTTAAATGCCTTTGAATGATGGTCAATAAACTGACCAGACTACACACATGAAACAAATAATCACTGAATGAATACAAGTTCATCACATGCTTACACATTTTTCTACATTTGATGGATAGTGGTGTATCTTTTTATTTATTCATTTAAGAATTAATCAAACCAAATAAGCGTATACTTGTTTGTTATAGGCCTATCTTGTTTTTTTATTCTTACTTTTTTGATTCTCACTTTTTGTTTCAATATCTCTTTTGGTCATGTTAACCACAGACACATAATCAGTGGTCCAATAGATCCAGTAGGCTAAGTGGCTAGGCTCAATGTGCTGGGCAGGTAGCCTATAATCTCAGCTTTAACTTGAGCCTCTTTGGCCCAATTAAATCTGCCTCTCCTCTCAGATCCTCCCCACTGTATGTCTCTGCAGGGCACCCAGTGACCTTTTAGCGCTGGACACCTCTCTCTCTCTCTCTCTCTCTCACACACACACACACACACACACACACACACACACACACACACACACACACACACACACACACACACACACACACACACACACACACACACACACACACACTCAATCATAGACTACGTACATGCGCACGTACACACTCAAGCTCGGACACACACACACACACGCACACACACACACACACACACACACACACACACACACACACACACACACACACACACACACACACACACACACACACACACACTGTGTCTGCCTGCCCCTGGCTGGCAAGGGTTTGAAGGCTGGGCGTTTTGAGAAGCTGCCACCTGTAGCCTATAGTAGCCCTGGATCACAGTCAGCTCTTCTGGCGCCCTCTGCGGCCTTTACCGTCCAGCATCACAAAGAAGACTGCTTCCTCCATCTAGTCAGGGACAGGGGGAACAGCGTATGTGTGTCCGTGGGTGGGGTAGGGGTGAGAGAGTGAGTATAGTGGGAGAGAGAGAGGGAGAGAGAGTGCGTGTGCGTGTGTGCGTGTGCATGCGTGCGTGTGTGTGCTTGTGTGTGTGTGTGTGTGTGTGTGCGCATGCGTGCGTGCGTGTGTGCGTGCGTGCGTGCGTGCGTGCGTGCGTGTGTGTGTGTGTGTGTTTCTGTGAATGTGCTTGTGTTCAGAAGCTAGGAGCACCACTTCAAACAATCCAAAAGGAATGGGGGGGCAGCGGGCGGGTGTCACAAATCAATTTGGCAGGGATGTTTCAAAGGGCTCAGGCATGGCAATACCGCATGGGAGGGAAGAGAAGAGGAAAGGATAGAGGACACTAGAGGAGAGGAGAGGAGAGGAGAGGAGATGAGAGGAGATGAGAGGAGAGGAGAGGAGAGGAGAGGAGAGGAGATGATAGGAGTGGAGATGTGAGGACAGGAGAGGAGAGGAGAGGAGTGGAGAGGAGTGTTGTGTGTGTAGGCCTCTCCTGAGTGATGAAATTCTCAAGTCCATGCCTCTCTTCCAGCCTCTGATGCTAAGCCCATGCCATTCTCAATCTCCTGACCTTTGATGGTCTGTCCATGCCAGTCGGACGGCCTCTTTCCATGCCACAGGGCATTTTCACATTTGGTTGCTTTCAGTGTGTGTGTGTGTGAGTGAATGTGTGTATTTGTGTGTGTGAGAGAGCATGTGTGTATGTAAGCCGGATGGTGGTACTCAGAGTGTGCTATAATTTTACTGTGATGTACAAGTATGTGTATGGTCTTGGTGCAAGTTTTGTATTTGCGTATTTATGCTAGCTGACAGACACCTTAATTTCCTTCAGGATCAACAAAAGTACTCTACTCTACTCTAGCCATGTAAACGAACTCAGACCTGTGACTCAGCATTTTCTGTGCATATGTGAATGCTCCAAAGCGCACCGACACCCCTCGAAAGTGAACCATACTGACACCTTTGTTGATGTGGTCTCAGTATGGTTCCTGACAAGTTACACCTGTAACTGGGTGTAATCACTTCAGGAGAGCTCTAGACTCTGATGACACATGCGAGTCATCAGGCTAAAATGGGTTAAAGGGGTATGCCACTATTTTGGGCCTTAATACAGTTAAAATTGCTGGCCGGGGTTTATAAAGGTGTTAAAGTGTCTTATTTTTCATGTAAGCCGCTGTCTTGCTTTAAAACAAGTTAAAAGAGGGAACATGTCGCTGAGCTAGTGAAAGTCAATGGATCCGTGTAGCATGCTATATGCTACACGGATCCATTGACTTTCACTAGCTTAGCTACATACTCCCTCTTTTAACTTGTCTTAAAGCAAGACAACGCTTAATTTGCAAAAAATAAGACACTTAACCACCTTTATAAACCTCAGCCAACGATTTTAACTGTATTAAGCCCCAAAATAGTGGCATACCCCTTTAATGAGGTGTTGTGTCAGTCCTCTTTTTGATCACACCGGTATCTTTGATCACACTGAGGTAGCTACACTGTGATTCTACTGAAAAAAAAACCTAAAAGCCTAAAAAAAATCTAACCAGCTCATAATCAGCTGATCATGAGATAGGTGCAGTGGTGTACAGTAGACCAGATACTCGGCGAAGTCACCTACGTTGGAAGGAATCTGTGCCTGGTTTAAAAAAAAAAACTTCTACTTCTACTTCTACTTTTGACACCTCTGCTCTCGTGGTCTGTCCATGCCCCTATCCCTGCATCTGCCTGTCCAGTCTATCTAGAACTAGGCCAGTCAGACAGAGAAGGAGAAGGTGTGCTGACTAGCACTCGCCTGAGTGATAGTCCTCTCAAGTCCATGGCAGCCAGTCTTCTTGCCTCTGATGGTCTGTCCATGTCATTCTCACTCTCCTGACCTCTGATGCTCTGTCTATGCCAGTTTTTTGAACAAACGCCGCCTAGGCCCCATCATAAGCCTCTCAACGGCCCCTTGACCTAATCAGAAGCCTGACAACACCCCCTTAGTATTAAAAAATAAAATAGACGGCTCTACCGTGGCGCTAACAATAGGGCATCTGTCTACTACGCGGCTGACCCGGGTTTGATTCCCGGCCCGGGTCCTTTACCAGCCCTTCCCCATCTCTCTCCCCACTCACTTCCTGTGCCTCCTCCACTATCCTGTCTCATAGAAAACTAGAGCACTCAGAGAGCGCAGACCTCCGCCAAGGAGATAGATAGAACATTGAGAGAACATTTGACTATGTTACACCCTAAGTCTTTCTGCCTTCTTTTTGTGGAGTCCCCGCAATTCAGTTTCTGGTCATTAGGGGCATCTAGATATATAGGCCAGCAATGCTGAAAAATCTTTAAAAAAGTCCTGGCCCCTGTTCCGCATCACCACCAGAATTTAATCACTTGTTCCTTGGGTCATTGCTAACAACTCCACAAAGTTTCATCCAAATCCGTTTGCAAGTATTTGAGTTATCCTGTCGACAGACAGACAGACAAACAGACAAACAGACAAACAGACAAACGGACAAACAGACAGACAGACAAACCAACGCGACCGAAAACATTACCTCCTTGGTGGAGGTAACAAAATAAAGGCTTGAAAATCCCCCCCCCTAAATACTTTAAAAAAATAGAAAAAATGCACCCCAATGGCAACTGCCCCCCCTCTCAGCTGTACATTTCTCAACACCTCCCTAGGGCTTGCCAATGTCCTCTAGGGGGCTGTGGAGCACTGGGGCTGTGTAAACACTACTCTATGCCATTGTCACTCTCCTGTTCCCTGATGCTCTCTGTGCCAGTCTGACGGCCTCTGATGCTGCCACTGTCGGTGTCTGTCTCCCTGTGTCTGAAAGTCTATCCATGCCACTCTGATTCTTGTGACGCCATCCTCTCCCTGTTTCTCATGGTATCCTTGCCCGTCTCCCTGCCTCTGATTTCTCAATCTGTAACTCTTTATTATGCCAGTCTTCCTTTCTTTTGTGCTGAATGGAATTCATGGCCGTCTTTTTGGCTTGTCTATGCTTCTCTGTTTGTTAGGTAGCTTACATAGTTGACACAAGTGACCCGAACTAACGCATGTTTATGCGTTGTTTACAGAGGGTGTATTTTGCTACGCATCGGTGCATAGTGCCGGTTGAAGTTGGAGTTGTCAGTGCTTATTAGCCATTGAGGGGGGGGGGTTGTTGTTGTCTATTTTATGTTTTAAAAACTGGTGTGTGTGTGTGGAGGGGGGGGGGGTTGTTTCAAGGGTTATGATGAGGTCAAGGGGGCATTGGGAGGTATATCACGAGATCAAGAGGGCGTTGACTGAAATAAGGTTGAGAACCACTGTCACACGTCAAAAAAACTCTCTGCTGGAGACGCTGTGGTTAAATGCCTTAAAACAAATAATACACTATATATATTTTTAACAACTGTTATTGCACTGTACTGTGTTTGTGATTGTACAGGTGGAGGCCCTGATGCTGGAGATGCAGGACCCAACGTCAGGTGTGAAGTCCCAGACCCAGCGTCTCGTCATCACCACAATACCTCACGCTCTCACAGGTAAAAAGACGCCAACTGTTAAGACAGGACTTACTTGGCCCTACTGTGGCACAAATGGTAGGGCACTTGTTTGCTATGTGGTCGACCTGTCTTTGATTCCCAGCCCGGGTCCTTTGCCGACCTTTCCCCATCTCTCTCTCTCTCCCCACTCGCCTCCTGTCATAACCTTCCCTAACCTGTCAAATAAAGGCAAAAAAGCCCCCCCTAAATATATGCAGTGTATATAAAAATACATGACTTACTTGACTTAATCCCTTTGCTCCGCTTGGGGTGCATAGACCTATGACAAAACATGGCATCATTGCAACTGCGTTTGGATAACACGAAGACTTGAACCGCATATCGTGTTTGTGCATCATGACTTTGGTCTACAACACCCTGTGAAGGTTAGGGTTAGAGGTGGTTTTGGTCAAGGCACAATTCTGTCATTTCCTTTGCTTGTTTCGCTGTTGTTGGCAAAAGTACACCAACTGGCAACTGCTTTACTGACCGGTTAGGGTAAGGCATGGTTTTGGTCAGGGCACAGCAGAGCATTTTCGCACAAGCAACAGAAATTAGTCCAGAAATTCGGAAGCCACAGAAATGTTCTGGGACAGCAGGAAAACGAATGTGTGAACCTGGTCACAGCACAAACATGCTTTCCCCTGGTGTTGTAGAGCACGTCGCACCTCAATGCGGAATGCGCTAGCGTGAAATACTTATGCCTTTGCATGACGCCACACTGTTTGATGTACAAGGTCCATTTCACTCTGTTACGACATGACCCCTGTTATGAATATGGTGTTACCAAAATGGCAATGACCAAGATGTAATGTTTTCCTATAGCTGGTAACACTTTATAATAATGTCTGCTTAATAAAGACTTAGTAAATAATTAACTTGTGATGAACAAAACATTAACAAAGGTTTTTATTATTACCCAAGTTTTATTATTGCTTTATGAAATATCTACAAATGATATATTCAAGATTTTACATACCTTATAATAAAGTATTTTATTCATTTACAAGCAATTTGTAAATGTTTGATAAATATACAATATTAACATAACATTTCCTAGTCATTTACAAACGTTTGTTAACATTCCCTAGTCATTTACAAACATTTGTTAATGTTTTGTTCATTATTAGTTAATTATTTACTAGGTGTTATTAATGCCTTATAAGCAGACATTATTATAAAATGTTACCAGACTGTGTAATGTTATAAATAGTGTAGAACTATGGTAGTAAAGTCTTTTCAACGACGATTACAACGTTCCACTGGCAGAACAGTGCGCATTGACACCACATGGTATTTGCTAATGATTTATGTCATTGTTTTATTTATTCTGGTGTAAACTTCTAGCACATTGAACAATCAGCGAGCATAGCCATTATGGTGTGTTCACATCATGATGGACAAAGTCTTTAAATCAGAAACTCTCATCCATCTTGGTGAAAAGCTGGCTGTGAGTTTAAAAGTTTTACTTGTTCTTAAACTGACCATGCTCTGTCATCTAGAGCAGTGTTTCCCGACCTTTGTTGTTCTTTGTACCCCTTAAGCCTTGTCAAACCATGAGTACCCCCTCACTCATACTTTATATCTCATCCTCTGTCCCTATGCTCCATTCATTTGTCATTATTTAAAATGTCCACGTACCCCCTGCATTGTGATTGTGTACCCCTAGTGGTACACGTACCCCTGATATTTATTAGGGAGTGCCGACCAAGCTCTGTTGTCTAGGAGCCTTGTGCCCTCCTGACGGATTCCATGTTGAATGCAGGTCCACACGTCTCACAGCCCCTCATGTGCCTCTGGGGCTGAAGAATTCATTGCCATGGCAACGCTTGCTTTGTGCAGCTGGTTACATGGACTCTCTCCGCCTCCTCTTTACTCCCTCCGCCCTCCTCCGCCTGGCTGCGTGGTAGCGAGGAGGAGGTGCTGTGTGTGTGTGTTTACGTGTGTGTGTGTGTGTGTGTGTGTGTGTGTGTGTGTGTGTGTGTGTGTGTGTGTGTGTGTGTGTGTGTGTGTGTGTGTGTGTGTGTTGCACTGTCTATGCTTGGAACATCAGGGCTCATGAAGGTTACAGGTTTTTTCTCAGATATTGTCTCTGTCGTTATGTTTACTGCCTCTTTTGAAAAGCAGTACACAGTTTGCATCTAGGACAAATGTCACATGACAATAAATAGCAAGATAACTGCCAGAATCTACATTCAAGAATGTAAGAAGGTTATATAATGTGACCAAATATTATACTTTATTTATATTTTATTTTTTAAAAACCTTAAGCGTTTTGTGTCTATTTGAAGTGACACATAGCAAAGATTGCACGACAACAGCCAGAATCTGCATCCAAGAATACAGATGAGGATGCATATTCTGACAGTTGCTGTGCAATCTTTGCTAGCCTATGTGTCACTAAATAAAATATAAATAAAATATAATATGTGAGGGAGCAGAGGAGGAGCTCACAGTAAAGATGTGTGCTGGCTGGAGGGTTTCTCCTCTTTCCCCGGTTCAATAGCTGCAGCCTCTCCGCCTCTCTATTGCGATAAGTGACATGATTTATTTCGGTAGCACGGCTTGTCTCTCCCCGACTCTTATTTACGGCCGTGCCTGTTGAAAGCACTTACTGGCAGAACTCATTGGTTCTCCTTGTGAAGGAATTGGTTGAAATAAATCACATAAATAATGGGTTATCTGTTTTTTTCTTTACATCCAAGAGTGTTTTGCTGGAAAAGGTCTTAAACCATACTTTGGGCTTCATACCTCTTTAGTATGTGGCTACATTTAGTGTGCGGCTACTGTGTTCATATGTTCATGAGAACTGAGTTCTTAACATTTTTTCTAATTCTATCCAAACACTCTAGAACTCCCATAGATTTTTTAAAAATCCCCCAGACTCCCCTAGAGTATTGTTACATCATACAGGGAATTCTTTCTTTGTCAATGTTCTAATCACACATGTGACTATCTGTGTCTGTTCCACTAAGGGGTTAACGAGTGATTTATTTGAAGTCGTGGGAGATGAGTATTTAATGGGTCACTGTTCACCACCGACCTGACTCAATAATGATGCCCCTCTGTGGCTGTCATGCCGAGCTCTCCAACCGCTTGCCCCCCAATTAAGGACAGTCCCCAAAGACAGATATGCACGCTGTGGGAATAAGCACACACTTGATTAGCTAATTGATTGGTTGCCGGTAACATGATTAAAATGCCTGTCAATAAGATTCATTGGAGCCTGTCGCTTGTGTCTGAAATCAGAAATAGTTTTATGGCAATTTGCAAGGTCTTTTTATACATTCAATTTCATCGCTGCTTGGAGTTTGTAGTTCATCTCCAAAATCAGCCATTCATTTTTTATAGCAACTTGCAAGATTCTTTCATGGCGACACAGTTAAAATATTCCCAAAGGAAACGGAAAAGTGTATTGCGCCAGTATAGCCTAGAATCTTATTTTTTTGTGCCTTAATCTTTTGTCAGGATAGGAAAGAGAGAACAGGAAATGGTTAAGAAAGGATTGGGAACTGACCTCCGGCCAGAACTGAACCCGGATCCCCAGCCAGGAAAGCAGACAAGGGGGGACAAAGGGGTCAGCTGTCGTGGGCCCAGGGAGATGGGGGACCCATAATTAGGCCCTTATTACATTTAATGTTTTGGGTGGGGGGCCCTTTCAGATGACTTTGTCCTGGGCCCAGCCAAAATTGTCAGTGGCCCTGTCCCCAGCATACCAGTACAGTGCCTTAGCCATTTGAGCCACAGCTAAGGCCTAAAATGCTTAATCTAACCAAAAACAAATGAACTGTGTTTAATCAATCCACTGTATTTGTGACTCAGGGTTAACAACAAAAAAGTAGTAGCCTCCAGCATGTTCTGCCAAACAATTACAGTAATGTTAAAAGAAACCTTGTACTCCTGTTACTTTTGTGCATACTATAGGCCTATATATCGACCCCTTGGCAGAACATTTAATCAATTACTTTACGTAGAGCAGGAAGAGCTGCTGCTCGTGAATTAAGCTTGGCATTACGGAACAGCTTTGCATTGAGGTAAGCTGCTCCTCAGTTTGCTATAATAAGCAGTCACTGTCAGGTCATATGCACGAGTGATACGTCTGCACACACACGGAAGACCTATAGGCGCATCCCAATAAATTTCATAGAATATATAAGGCATATGCAGTAGAATGCCAGTCTTAGCATTAGAGGACAAGTGTGCACCTTTCCATAGTTTACTTTGAAAGTCTTGTTAATGCATTCAGAAGGTACAATTTGAATACGTACAATACAATCAGGTACAAGAAAAATCAGCAACAATACTCGTGTGCACTTTCAAAAAACATTTCAATATTTGCATGTTGTGATTACCAAGCACAGATTTCGTATTACCTCTCAGTAATTTGTAGCCTGGCAATGCCATCCTATGTACTTCCACCCAAAGATTTTGGCTCTGCACATAACAAAACCCTTCTAGCTCGGTTCGCTCACTATTTAGCCAATCAGCAAAAAGTTGAGAGTGGTGACGCAGAACTCACCCACAGATTCCGTTACTGATTGGTTAAGGTAACACTATTCACACTTTTGTCTTGTTAGTTGTATGCTTTTGCAACACTATATCGTAACAGTCATGCTAATAAAGCACAATTTGAATTTAAATTTGAATTGAAACTCCAATGAATTTTAATGGCAAAGTAAGCTCAGACCATCTCCCACCTTCCATGTAGACGGATTCCTCTAAGCTCTCTGAGTCAACAGTCAGCTTTCGCCGAGGCAAGTAATTTGGGATATAATTAATGATACCCCTCAATAATTATCTCTTGATAACATTTTACATTCTAAATTACATCAACTACACTATTGGTGTCTCTTTAGGCCATAAAGTGACACTATGTTTGAGGTGTACTAACACATTGATGTAGTAGTTCTGTAATTTAGAATGTAAAACATTATCGAGGGTTAACACGTTAAAGGATAACTTCAGCCAATTTCAACATGCAGTTGTAAGGCTCACACTACCCTGGACTTGTCAGTACCTGAGATTTTTTTTTCCGTCAGCTTTTTCCTGGTCATTGTAATGGGGGCAGGTGTTTGTTTACATTTAAAAAAAACATTTTTATTTATTCCTAAAGATATCCAATAGGTTATGCAACATCAGCAGACAACTAGCAAACAGCAATACCTTTTGGGAAAATATTTGGAGTAGGCCTATGTTAAGAATTTTAAAAATGTCAACAAAAGCTGCCCCCATTAGAATAGCACAGATCTCGGACAGGGCTGAACTGAAAAATGTGGCATCACCGGGTACTGACAAGTCAAGGGTAGCGTGAGCAATGCAACAGCATATTGAAATTGACTGAAGTGGTTCTTTAAGACCACAGTATTATAGATCTGCTGTTAATGGCAATGACCAACTGATGGGCAACTGATCCTACTGTACCCGTGGGGTAGGCTCTGTACTTGGAAAAATTGTATTCGCTCATCATCCATCGTAGTCTTGCTATGTGATGTTCTGTGTATTCGTCTCCCTATTCCTTGCTCTCTGTGTGCCTCTTCTTCCCTCTCATTCGCTCTGGCCCTCTCTCTATCTCATCCCATCTACCATATATACTACAGTATAATCCTCCCTCTCTCCCCCTTCTCTCTCTCTCTCTCTCCCTCTCTCTCTCTCTCTCTCTCTCTCTCTCTCTGTCTGTGTCTCTCCTCTCCAAGTGTTCTAAGAATACACATGCAGCCTCCTGATCAGCGGGTGATGGCTATTCCTTCTCCTTACCCATCACTCCAGCTCCTCTCTGCTCTGTCTCAATAACCTTCTCTCTCTCTCTCTCTCTCTCTCTCTCTCTCTCTCTCTCTCTCTCTCTCTCTCTCTCTCTCTCTCTCTCAGACAAATTAAAACATGCAAGCTTTTCCCGCGTGCCACATTCTCTCTCTCTCTCTCTCTCTCTCTCTCTCTCTCTCTCTCTCTCTCTCTCTCTCTCTCTCTCTCTCTCTCTCTCTCTCTCTCTCTCTCTCTCACCCACACACACACACACACACACACACACACACACACACACACACACACTACATTTGTGCGATGCACACACCTCACACATGCCTGGGGAGAAATGATGATTATGCTGTGACATTCAGGTTGATTAGGATGCTCCAGCAGCGCCTCATTTGCCTCTTTAATAACAACGCTCTCTCTCTCTCTCTCTCTCTCTCTCTCTCTCTCTCTCTCTCTGTCTCTCTCTCTCTCTCTCTCTCTCTCTCTCTCTCTCTCTCTCTCTCTCTCTCTCTCTCTCTCCACTACACAGGGGAGGATGTGGCAGCGTGGCTTGCAAAACGTTTTAATATAGACACTGAAGGTAAGATCAAGCTATATGCGCATACTTTACGTACACACTTTCACTATCATCCTCATTTTCTTCGCTTTGTTTTATGTGAAGTCTTTGTAAAAAAAGGTCATAATTGATTTGATTTTAACTGATTTCAATCACATTTTTTTTCTCTCTGAAACTGTCACATCTTTATAAAGGAATATCATAATAATATGAATAATAAATGTGCATCCCAAGAGTAGGTGTAATGTGAAGTATCAAGTGTATGAGTGTGTGTTGTGTGTTGTGCGTTGTGTGTTATGTGTGTGTGTGTGTGTGTGTGTGTGTGCGCGTGTGTGTGTGTGTGTGTGTGTGCGTGCATGCATGCGTGCATGTATCTATCTATACCCCATGCAGAGGCGTGTGCCATTGGGACGATGATGGTGGCGTTTGGGTACATCTACCCCCTGAGGGACCACAAGAGACTCATCCTCAAGCCAGACGCATCACTCTACCGATTCCAGGTGCCATTTTCTATTCTATTCTATTCTATTCTATTCTATTCTATTCTATTCTATTCTATTCTATTCTATTCTATTCTATTCTGTTCTGTTCTCTATTCTATTCTGTTCTCTATCCCGTGCTATTCTGGTCTATGATACCAGAGGAGTATATCGTTCTGTCTCTGATTATATTGTATATGTGAAACTGTCACACACTCACCTGCTGTTTTCACCTGTAGACAGACAGCGAACCTCCTCCAACCACAGTATGGTGGAGCTGGCGGTATTGATTAGCAGCCACCTGGCATATTGAGAGAGACTGGCAGTGTATATGTTTTGTCTGGGAATGCTGTGCCATTGTATTTATCACCTCCGCTAAGAAGGATGTGTTTTTGGTCGCGTTGGTTTGTCTGTCTGTCTTGTCTGTCAGCAGGATAACTCATATTATTTTAGGAATTCTTGCACTCCTCTTTAGGCCAGGTGCGTAGGAGTGGAACCACTGGGTCACCAACGTTGAGACAAAAAAGCTCCTGCACACTGTTCTCATTTGCAGAGTTTTACTTGCGACGTTTCGGTCTAATGACCTTCCTCAAGCAATTCAACCGGATAACTCAAAAAGTTATGCTTGGATTTTGATTAAATTTTGTAGAGTTGTTGGAAATCATAAAAGGAACAAGAGATAACATTTTTCGCTGTGATTTGGATCCTGGGATTTTTAAAAATATTCTTCACCATTGCGGGATAGGGCAATTCCAATATCAAACTCCACAAGATCAAGACAGAAATTAGGTTGTAACGTAGTCAAATGTTCTATCAACCAGCTTCCTTGGCGGAGGTCTGCACTCTCTGAGTGCATTTCTAGTATTGGGATATATGTTTTACTGGTACTAAAGTTACCAAGCCTCTGCTGACATATCAGCACAGTCTCAATATACAGTAGATTGCATGCATTGTAAATTTGTTATTATTAATGAATTGAGCAATGCATGATTGTACGGAAGGGATTACTCACACTGAAATTCTGAAATCATGCCATTCAATATTTGTGCTGCGAATGTGTTTAAAACACTTTTAAATCCTCCAGTATATATTCTTATGAATATATACGTTTAATTCCTCCAGTATATATACTATACAAACATAATCATCTTTTTAAAAAAAACATACATTTTAACCCCTTAGTGCAGAGCCTACCTGTATGTTAAAACCTTACTGTCACCAAAATTGTTATGGCTATGTCTTAAAGGGGTATGCCACTATTTTTGGTTTAATACAGTTAAAATTGTTGGCTGGGGATTATAAAGGTGATAAAGTGTCTTATTTTTCATGTTAAGCGTTGTCTTGCTTTAAGACCAGTTAAAAGAGGGAGTATGTCACTAAGCTAGTGAAAGTCAATGAATCCGTGTAGCATGCTTTATAAATCTTTATAAACTCTGGCCAACGATTTTAACTGTATTAAGCCCCCAAATAGTGGCATACCCCTTTAATATGTTACTTAAGGCTGTCTGTAATGTCATAGCAATGTTGTTATGATGTAGTTGAGTATTTTCAGCAAGTAGTGAATAGGCCCGACGGCGACCCCATCTGCAGTAAGAGGCTATGATACAGCTCAAACACCATTAACACACTGAGCGATGCCTTGCCATGGTAATGGTTTATTCATATTGAAATAACATGCCAGTTTCCCATTTAATGCTATGACATGTAGGCTATGTTCATACAGTATATATGTCTCTATGGGACCCCATAAGTCTGAACTGCCCTTACATAAATATACAGTACATACATGCACGATAGTTGATGTGCGTGTGCTTTATGTGGTGGTGTTGTGTATGCTTTGTGAGTGATGCGTTTGGTTTATATTCTTTTTGGTTGATATCCTCTTTCTTATTTGCCTCTTCTAGACTCCATACTTCTGGCCTGCTCAGCAGTGGCCGGTGGATGACACAGACTACGGTAGGAATCATTTAGATTACACAGACTACAGTTGGAATAATTAACATTATACAGACTACAGTTGTAATCATTTAGATTACACAGACTACGGTAGGAATCATTTAAATTACGCAGACTATAAGAATAATTAACATTATAGCGACTACAGTAGGAATCATTTAGATTATACAGTACAGACTATTATATAGAAATCACTTAGATTATGCAAGACTACTGTATAGGAATCACTTGGATTATACAGGCTTTGGTATGAATCATTCCTGTACACTGATATCAATGACAGAATATCAGTTGCTGTTTAAACTATGATCATTTCAATTATACACACTACTATAGGAATCTTTCGTGGGCACTGTCATTAATGACAGAATATCAATTGCTATTTAAAACGTGAATAATTAGAATAGATTATACAGACTACAATAGGAATCATTCCCAGTGGACGCTGTCATCAGTGACAGAGTATGAATTGTTGTGTAGCCTTTGATTACAGATGGGATCATTGGCAACCAGATTCAATTTTTGTCTGACAGAAGTTCAACTACCTCATAAAAACATTGCTGTGGCATTACTGAGAGTTTTAAAATGTTAACTGTTTTGCTGGTATCTCAAATCTAACTCTTATTGTTCTGATGTTATAGCGATCTACTTGGCAAAAAGAAATATACGCAAGAAAGGAGTTCTTGAGCTGTATGAGCAGGTAAGAACTTGGATTCTTGCATTCTTCATCTCCAATGGCAATTCACTTATTCTCCATTAACATTGTTATGTACTTCCTTAATCCACAAAAGTGCTATCATTTCCTGTAGGAAACTGCAGGACATTTGAATTATTTAATTGTTCTCTCTCAATGTTTTAATATCATATTCTTCTTTCATTTCCACATTTGCTGTAATAATGTCCCCACTGTCTCGACTGCACTGTGCAATTGTAAGTGTTATGTTCTCTCCTACAGGAACAATACAATAACCTGCACAAATGGCTGAATCATAAATGGGACTTCATTGTAATGCAGGCCAAAGAACAGTACAGGTCAGTTCACTGGATATTCAACATTTTACTCATCTCTGTGTATGCAAAATCCTCACAAAAATGTGTTCAACGTACAGTATTTGCCAACCACATTAAATAGACAAAACATGTACATGGCACATGCCTATATAAGTTTTATAAAATCTGATATAAGAAGGAGACACTTTTATATGGGCTGTATAAATAAGCCAATGCAAAAAGTCAAAAAATGCGCGCACATCAGTAGGCACAGGTGCTGGACCAAAAGTAAGATAACTGAAAAGAAAGTAAAGGTCCGCAACACTGTAGAATGCTCCCAAAATATTTATTCGCATATAGTGCAAATAAATATTTTGGGAGCATTCTACAGTGTTGCGGACCTTTACTTTCTTTTCTGTATAAATAAGCCCTCATGTTCATTTTCTTGTGATCTTTTTTTTTATTGTGTTTTTATACATCAAATAAAAGATGACCATGAGTTGACGTTCTTGCTCTGAGCACCGTGCTTACTGGCCACGGATTTCTCAAGTTTAGCCAAATTTATGACTGTATTAAGCCATTGCTGTTGTGACAAAGCCGGTGCGATTATTTTTTAGCGGCCCTCATTTTCATTACAAGTATATCCAATATATTGTGCATATGGAATGATTTGTCTGCCTTCCTTGTATTTGAAGAAAAAGAGGAATGGGCATGTTTATAGTATGTGCCATTTAATAAGTCCATGTAATATTATCAGTAGGCTACTATGAACATATTCTGTCCAGCTATATTCATGTTATATACAGTACAGATATACAGATTTATAAAGTATATTTATACAGTTACACACTGTAGATGTACTGTACCTGAAGAACAGCACAGGTTAGCGCATTGGGATTTCACGTTCTTCATTCATCAGACAAAACCTCATCAACAGAGCCTATGAAAACTGTGCCAGCATATTCCTTACCCTAATTTATTCTATTCATTTGTATAAAGCTACACAGAATGTGTTATACAAAATAAAGTAATAATATATAATTCCATATTCTGTCTTTCCATATACATATAATTTTCACCACATCATTTCACTGTAGATGTACCTGATGGCTGGTATGTTTCTAGTCGTGGAAAAAAAACAATCATATTATATAGGGCAATCATATTCATGTATGCTCTGGATGTTGCACTTGACGTCTGAGTCATGGCAGTGTGTGTGTGTGTGTGGGTGCGTGTGTGTGCGCGTGCGTGTGTGTGCGCGTGCGTGTGTGCGTGCGCGTGCGTGTGTGTGTGTGCACGCGCAAAGATTTGAGTAATGATGATCGATAATCATGATAATGGTGTCTGTTTAATGATGTGTGTAATACAATAATATGTGTGTGTGTGTTTGTGTGGATATGTGAGCGTGCATGCGCACGTGTGTGTGTGTGTGTGTGTGTGTGTGTGTGTGTGTGTGTGTGTGTATGTTTGTGTGTGTGTGTGTGTGTGTGTGTGTGTGTGTGTGTGTGCGTGTGTTTGCATGTTCTGTGTGCAAACAGAGCGGGGAAGGAGAGGAAAAAGCCGGACAGAGTGGTGTTTGACTGCCAGGAGAGAGCATACTGGGTCGTACACAGGCCGCCAGTAGGTCACATTTTTCACACTTTTATTCACAACAGTAATTTTTCAGTTCAATTGCTCAGCTGTAATGTAATGATAACTTGACCTCTTGTATACACACACTAGAAAAATAGAACTCATTCTACCGGTCACCAGAGAGGGCTGGACTGGGATTTAAAAACTGCCAGAGCATTGTTGACGTAGACCAGCAACATATTCTCATATTCTACGGATATTAGGATTAGCTCAGTCCATTGTCTATATTGATGATTGACCAATAGGACACCCCATCTGAGGGCCAAATAGAAGGAAAACGAACAAGCAATCAAAAACAACAGCATCGGCCCTTGAGGACTGTTGGGAAAATGTCCTGTATGCCAGATTGCCAGTCCAGGCCTGCCACCAGAAAATGACACTTTTATCTTAAAATGCCAGATGAATACACATCAAGCATGAAAAAACCCTCTTTTGGATTCAAATTAAGTCCTTTTTGCACAGAGTTTTAAAAAAGAGAGTTGTGAAGTTTAACATTCACTGTGACAGTTTAAATAAAGGTGTTAACTCCCGGCCTGAGAAACTCCCAAGCTCCTGTGTGCGACTCCTTTTTCTTCCCAACACCCGGCCTAAGAAATAAAAAAAACCTTGCCACTTTGTTTTGATTCAGTCATTTTATAAACCATTTGAAGAGAGCCATCATGCGAGCACACAAATCAGACCGGTCGATTGACTGAATCAAATCAGGCTGCTGGATGAAATTACTTGATTGAAGTGCACAGGCAAGAAGAGAAACACGGTAGGGGTTTAGCTCCCCGAAGACAGGATTGACATCTCTACAAGGTAGATTACGTAGTGTTAATTTAACACTAAGTAAATTGGACCAACACTATCAGTGAACTTGGACTTTTTAGGTGCTGAATAAAGACTAGAAAATATACTGCATAGCAGTCGGCGGTTAGTCTATTATTTTGTTGTGCACATGGAAGGACGCTCTGTTCTTCACAGTGGTGTGTGTGCCCTCACTGATTTTCTCTCTCCTTCCTTTCGAGGAAAACACACAGTGGTGTTAAAGCCATACATATTTAACAGTTCACACACACGACATGCCTTGTTAGAGTTTGCTGTATGCATAATGCAATAGCTCGCTAAGCAGCAGATACAGACAGGGACACCACATGGGCACTGGACGTCCTGAAATAGAGACATAGACACAGACACAGACACAGACAGACAGCCCAGAGAGACGGACAGGCCTGTCACAACCAGGCAAGCAAACTAGGCAATCGCCTAAGGCCCCCAGCTGAAAGACAGGCCCCTGGTTATGTTCTGGAAATCAAACAACAGCAATGATGGTGCATTCTTTTGAAACTCGGTTGGCGGAAACCCAGACCTCCGCCTCGGGAAAGTGCAAAAGAGCGGATACTCAACTCGGGGTTCCGAAACACAACCACGGAGTACTTCGGTGTACTCCGAGTTTGTTTAACATTAGTGTTTTCAGACATTCGTATTGTCCCCAGCTGTTGCAATAGAACACATTTATAACGGTTGGCGGGAGAACAACCTCAGGTCTACCGACAGCCGAGTTTCAAAAGAATGAGCCATAACAACATTGCGAGTGAGAGGCAAAACCTCCTCAAATTTAAAGACCAAAAAGTGCCATGACACTACTATCAAAATCTCTTTTGAGGGGCCTCCCTCTCCAACAGTTTGAAGGGAAAAAAGGGGGCCCTAAGTCCCTCTTTGTCACTTAATACCTTGAAATGGCCCTGGGAGACTGACTGGTTTGCTAACAAGGTCAGTGCTACTCTCAAGTGACTGATTGTGATATGCCTCTCACTCTCACACAGTAAAAGTTGCAGTGTGAATTTAACACTATTCTATATGGTCCCAATTATTTGTTGTATTAATTCAACTGTTTGGGTGTTGAATTAACATGTTGGGAGTTGAACACTGTTTTAGAGCGAATGTATGTAAGGTATATATGATCACCAGTCTACTGCGACATATAAAACTCAATTCTGTAAAATGTAAAGAATGTAAAAGAAAAGAAAAAATGTCAAAGAACCCGGACTTTGGACGTCAGTTAAATCCAAAACAATTACGAATACACAATTTGAAATTAAAATCCACATTCAACACTAAAACTCGAATTTTCCCTGTGTGAATAAATGGTAACCTCTGTTTTCCTGAACTCCCATGTGTTTGTACAGCCAGAAACAGTCAGTGCCATGGACTTGGGATTGCTGCGTCTCGTGGATCCCAACCAGGGCGAGGTAAAAGGTGAGTGGTCTGAGGGATGTCGCACCATGGGTATATTGCTCATGAGGACCCAGGTTCGAATCCGCCCTGGGCCGTTTCCCAGCCCTACCCCATCTTTTTTCCCATTAAATCATTATTAAATCAAGATTATCCCATTGAGACTAACCGTCTTTTCTGCCCGGGAGCCAACGGCAGCCAATCAAGTAGTTTCAGACACAGACATACATTAACCTATGACAAAGAAAACACATTTACAACTATTCACGTTATCATATTATCGCTCTCCCTTTGTGCAGTGCTTATATTACAACCTTACTGTACCCTACTATTTTAATGACCCAGTTTTAATCTATTACTTATAGCTCTCAGTAATGTCAAACCAATGTTGGTAACACTTTACTTGACGCCAGCGTCATACGTATGACATAAGAGTGTCATAATACTAATGGTAATGGTAAAGCCCAAACAATGTCAACTTTGCATGACCATAAAATGTTTATGACATTGACATCATGTTTATGATTTGTCCATGACTTGTCCACGCCTATGTCATGGCACTGTTTTGAGACTATTATGACACGGTTATGTCATGTGTATAATGCTAGTGTCAAGTAAAGTGCTACCCAATGTTGTTATGATGCAGTTGAGTGTTTTCAACAAAACCTGAACGGGCACAAAGGGGCCACCAGTCCGCGATTTTCTCTGTCCCAGTAAAGACACAAAAGGTCAGCGGTAATGAATGAGACATCACAACTTCATTGCCGTGTCTGAAATATTTCTGTTTTCAGTGCATGGGACATGGTCACAGTAGAGAGTGAGTGAACTTTTTAGATTGACTGAGTTTGAAGTTGTTCGTGCTATTTGGCATGACACATAAGAAAAAGAAAGAAAGAAAGAAAAAAGAAATGAACATGAGTGTACCCATTGTCTGGAAGACGAGGGCGTTTCAGATGCAAAAAAGACACAAGGGGCCATGAAGATTTATTTTCCAAATCGGTATGATAGCCATTGAAATATAATTTTCATATTTTTTGACAGCATCAGGGCAATTGGAACTAGGTCGATGTTAGCTGATATTTCCATAACAAATTTAAACATGGAAACACGAATGATAAGTGAAAAAACATAGTTTTTGAATATTTTTGAAAATGGATATGCGTTTGAGAAAAGAGCTAGATTGCTTTGTCATTTTATAGGCTCAAATTAAGCTCTGAGTTTTAAGCCTCAAGTTGTAAGTCAGTTGGTTGGCTTCTGTAGCAATCTCTCCACCACAGGAGCGAGACCTTTGAGAAAGGTCAGAAATGATTGCCGAAGAGGATAGGACAGGAATTATTTATTTATAGTTGATATGTGCTGTCTGCCACTAATGCATTTGCTCAGTTTGTTCAGATATCGGTAGCTGTCACTGTGTAAAGGTTATACTAGTTACTGTGTTGTGTTCTTTCTCTTATTGTTTTTGTTTATATTTGTTTAACTATTTTACATGTTCAGTTGTTTTTATGTATGAGCAGTGTAATCCTCTGATACAGTGGCAATGCAGACTAATTTTCCTTTCAGGACAACAAAGTACATTTTTCACTCGCTTTAGAGTCGATCAGTTAAAGAGAATTTTTGTGTCTGAAGGTTGTTCCAATTTAACTTGCATAACTGATGTTTTCTTTACAAAAATGTTCTAACCTTTGTACAACCCTGTAATTTCCTTGTCTCTTTTTTTCTCTTTTGTCTTGTAGATTTTGTCAACCTGCTTTTGTGTGCAGTTCAACAAAGGCCATATTTCTCTCGGAACACATTGCCTTCAAAGAGCTACACCGACACAGGAACATTTTTCAATTCAATGAATTCTGTCTCCATTCTGTCTCAGAAAAAAGCCCTGTCCATTATCTGAACTATCTCTAAAGCATACATCAAATCTACTGTAGTTGAGGGCAGAAGGAGTTGTCGAATACATGCCAGGGCATGCTCTCTGCCATTTCAGCCTGCCTTGTGCCTTACACAATAGAAATATATTTTCCAATATATTACAGGACAATTAGGCCTATTATGCCATTTTATTTTATTTTATTTTATATTTTACAATATTATACATTATATACGTATTATGACAAAGGAAATAATTGCATCCTTTTCATTTAATGCAAATGTATTGAATACATATTGAAATGTATTTCCAAATGTATTGCAATACAGTAGTCCAGTGCATTGCTCCGTACTATTGTTTCACAAAAGAAGTGTAGCCACAGGTGGGTTAAAGTGTGCCTGTGCCCACCCACATGCCAGTCAGACCCATTATAGCGAAGGGGAATAGAGTTGCCCCCTTATGGACTATCTCATCTTGGACCTTCCAGGGTACCAAACTGTGGCTCTGATCAGCTATCAGCGGCTCTGTATCTTATTATTGGGTGTGAATGAAAGTCCATTTTGTATTGTATTGTATTGTACTGTACTGTATTGCATTTTATTGGGGTTGTATTGAATTGTATTGCATGTGTTGTACTGGTGCTCTCAGCCAGAATCTGATGTATTGCTCTTCCACATCATCTTTTCAGGCCAACACGTCAGACTTCTACAGAAGAATCGTAAGTGACGCAAGTTAAATTGTTTGTTGCCTAACACAAATGTACTGTAGCCCTAAAAACAGGACAGCTCCGTAAAATGGCAATCATTTTCTAAGGAAATAACTTTCTCACTAATGAATGTCCTGATCCATTCTTCTTCTTCTTCTTCTTCTTCTTCTTCTTCTTCTTCTTCTTCTTCTTCTTCTTCTTCTTCTCTTTCACTGCAGATTATTTTCACAGAGCAGTGCATCATGAGACCAAGGGTTAAATCATCAGTGTCCCTCGGAGCGTATGTTTATTCATTATTATCTATTAGTCTTTATTTATCTATTACTGTTATTAATTAATAATCTTTTTAGTTATTGCTCTACTACTCTATTTCTTCTTCTTCTACTACTACTACTACTACTACTACTACTACTACTACTACTACTACTACTCCTACTACTACGTTCATTGTATAGATTGTCCAGATTGCCCTAATTAAAATCCATCAAATTCACTGGCAAATCCGTCTCACCAAACTTCTTTTTCTGCAGTATTGTAAAGTACATGACCACCTACACGTCGCATGACCCCTTCCTGGCCCCGATTCTGCCCAGTAACCCCTGGCTAACGGAGGATAACTCCCTCTGGAAACTCAACATGCCTTAGTAAGTGGACTAGATCCTGACTCCACACATCAGCGCTCTTCATAATTATACTAAGTCGGAGTGTCATTGCAATCACGTGTCTGCTATGTACTAGAACCTGTGCAAGCTAAATGGTTTCCCCCATGTTAAAATGGCGGTGCTCACGTTCACAAATTGCCGAATGAATGCTGAAGTGCTGCTTTTGCTAGGCAGCGCGCATGCGCACTTTGCCAGTTTGATGCATTCTGGTTAGAATTTTCTAACCACAATGCATCAAACTGGCGAAGTGTGCATGTGCCCAATGTCAAGTGAAATGTGTAGGCAAAGAAGTTATAATGCCAAAGCATTGGAGTTTAACACTTCACCTCACCTGGGCATAGGAACTTTGTTACTTTTGAGTAGTTCAGTGGTTCCCGAACTAGGGGTCGGGACCCCCTGGGGGGTCGTGGAGTTTCTACGGTAGCCTGGGGACTCCCATACTGCCGTCAGTTCTACACAATCGTTTCGATCTGAAAGACACTCACTTGTGATTAGGTCTGGTGTTAACCAGGCAAGTTCTACAGGGGGGTCGCAGACAAAAGGAACTTTGCATAAAAACGGCAAATCAACAGCGAGATGATATGAGATGATGAGATGATAGCGAAAATATTGTTAGGTTCAAAAGAACTCACTGCAGAAAAAACTTTGGGAACCAGTGCCTCTGGAATACTCCATTGGAATTTATGTTGCGCTTGAAACCCACTGCTCTCCTCCCACTATAAAGATTACATTCTCCAGATTTATGGGCCATAAACCTGCAGAGAGGGTCCTGCTAGAGTCGTTTTTTATCATAGCATTCCTACCCCAGGAACTATTTACTGCCCTCATGGAGATACTGTGTGTAATTGGTTGAACACTTATGATTTTGAATCTTTTCTTCCTCAAGTCAGGTACATTTTCTCATGAAAATGTCTTTGAATAGATTACTGTGGTGTGGAGTGTGTGTGTGTGTGTGTGCGGGCATGCGTGCGCGTGCGTGCGTGCACACACGTGTGTGTGTGTGTGTGTGTGTGTGTGTGTGTGTGTGTGTGTGTGTGTGTGTGTGTGTGTGTGTGTGTGTGTGTGTGTGTGTGCATGTGCGTGTGCATGTGGACCTGTATACACGTCTTTGTATATGAATATTTATTTGTTTGTTTCATGTGTATTAAAAGTGCGGAGAACCCAACAAAGATGAGAGTGGAGCGCTGGACCTTCAGCTTTGGAGAGCTGCTGAGTGACCCGCTGGGGAGAGATGGCTTCCGGCTCTTCCTGAAGAAGGAGTTCAGCAGTGAGTACAGGCAGAGTTACCTGGCCTCTTGTCTGACCTGTGTAGTTCCGTGCAGCTTCGTGAGCTATACTACTAGGTCTGGGAGAGCACACGTTGGCTTTGCCTTCATAAGGCATTTTTTTATCAATCATTCTGACCGTCCTCGCCGCCAACAAATTCCTTCAAAAACGTTTTCTGTTCGTCAACATACATAGTCTATAATGCTCCGACAATTTTCTGTCTCGAGATGTAGCATTCCTGCAGTGTCCCAGACCTCTGTGTGTGTGTGTGTGTGTGTGTGTGTGTGTGTGTGTGTGTGTGTGTGTGTGTGTGTGTGTGTGTGTGTGTGTGTGTGTGTGTGTGTGTGGCTCCACCAGAGGGCTCCAGAGCCACACACACACACACAGAAGTCTGGTGAGAAGCAGGCTACAGGCAGAGACACTGAGACGAAACGTCCAAGTGGAGGGACTTATAGAGAGAGACTTTGGTACAGAGGTGGCCAAAGTCAAAGTAGAAGTAGATTCCTGGTGTAAGTAGGCCTACAACCCTAGCTCATGGTATTACATAGCGGTTACACTAGTCATTCCATGTTACCCAATGAGGTGGCTAGACATTGTTTTTACTTAAAAAAACTAAAAACCTTAAAAGAAACCCCCCAAATTTAATCCAACCAGCACAGAATTAGGTACCTCACTTACTGATACATCCGTAAATGTAGACTAGTTGCCAAGTTACTTGTGTAGAAGGAAATCAGTGTTGTTTGGTTTTAATGACATTACCTGAGAGGCACAATAAAAATTTGTTTTTTGAATACTTCCAAAAAAATGGAAAATAGCTCTTCATATGCTAGTAAATAGAAGGGGTGGTATTGCAGAGTAGAATCCTTTACCAGCCATTGTCAAAGTAAATGTTCAAATTCACTAACCCCAAAATCATCCAGCAGTGTGTTTATCGTGTTTTACCAGCCATTGTCTGGTGGCTGAATGATGAAAATGATAATTCCTGTTTAGACAACAGTGATGTACAAAAATATTTTGTGAGTTTATGTGCATACAGCATTTCATGTATTCTGTTCAGCATCCACAAGTGTTTGTTTTCCCACTTTGTAAATTGCTTTTGGATAAAAGTGTCTGCTAAATGAAATGTTATACCTTTGATTAACTTGTCTAGGTTTATATGAGCTATCGTTTTCTCAAACACATTGAAAAACAGCCAAGTATAATAATGTGCTCTAAATTTGATTGATTGAGTTTGATTGATTGATAATATCGTTTTTGTTCTGTGTTTTTTTTTTTTTGCGGTGTGACCAGGTGAGAATCTGGCTTTCTGGGAGGCGTGTGAGGAGGTGAAATGGGGCTCTGCATCATCGATACATGAGAAAGCCCAGCATATCTACAAGTAAGGGGTCTTATGGAATGGATGCCAACTAACAGAGTTCGGCGTTAGTAGAGCGTTAGTAAACCTCCCTCCCTCAGCCTCATATAGTATCCGTAGAGCTGAGCTATTGGTCTGGATCTTAAGCTCAGCAGCATCGTGCTGTGCCTCCCAATGTCTGAACAGCAGTGTTGACTGGTAGGTTACTGGCTCGAGCTCCGAGTGACGTACTGACGCAGAAGACTTCACTTAAATAGGTGCTGGTTACACAGGTGTATGAGGATACCTTTAAAAGCGGATATTTTTTATCCGTTTTGTGTATAAACATGACATGTGGATGAAAAACATTATTGTGACAGGTGCATTTTGCCTTCCGAAAAGGGATGTTTTTAAAATAAGATTTAAAACACTCGAAAACCGATCTGCTTTCAGAAACATCCAACGTCATAGTCTATGGGAGCAATGCGCGCTAACGCACATTCAAGTGTGTTAACTTGCGTTGTTTGCGTACATTACCGCTCTCTCCGCAATGACGCAAATGCCTACCCCAACAACAATGCATACTGTAATAAGGGCCAAGTATCAAAATGGCAGTGGATGCGTTTTGCTACGCATTGACACATCATGGGGGCCAAAGCGTAGGGGTGCGTAGCCTTGCGGACGTATATGCTATTATTATTTAGGTTATTTAGGTTATTAGGAAACGTCGACTATCAGGGCTGTAACAAGACATTTTCAAATACCGAGGTCAAATACTGTGCGATGTACTGCATACTGTACATTCAGAATGCTTCAAGCTCTTCAGTCAAACTTTCACCATAGATAAATACTTTCATCTCTGAAAAAAAATACAGAGGACATGACCTCTGTGTCCTCAATGGTAGTTACGGCCATGTCGACTATGTAAGCGCCCTAAATGAACAGACAATACATAAGCACCCCCCCCCCTCCCCCACCAAGAGCAGCTAAGAGCGGAGGAGGACAAAGGGGCTTGGAAATTATGCAGCCGCACACGCTCATCTGTAGTCCACGAATTGTACTGTAATTGAGGATAATGTAGTAAGTGCCTCCTTTCAAGTCCTGATTCATATTCATATATTGCACTTCAATGCAAGTGTGTGTTTGCTTTGTGCTTCAATTGCCGGAGTGAATGTTTTGGTGACAGTGTCTATGTAGTTGGTCCGTATTTGCAATTTCAAGAGCCAGATGAAAGTTACATGGAAGAAAACATCTTGTTTGCATTGCTAGGCCCTTGTTTTGATGTTTCTGTGTGTGCAGGGGCGTCTGTAGACCCAATACTATACAGGGGCACAATTGGGCACCAAAAAGAAATGCGAGCGCGCGAAGCGCGCGAGCTGAAAAAAAATTGGGCAATTATTTTTTTTTAAAAAATGGGCAGAGATAATGTATTGTTGCTTTATCCCTGTGATATCCGAGAGAACAATGTTGTTTGAGTTGAATTGGAATTATAGGCTAACTAATACAGTAGGCTGTTATTGAATTATTTGTTATCTCAATGACCGGAATTAGATGCCAGCAAAATATCATAAAATAGCTAACTACTAGCCTACTAGTACAACATAGTCCTACTTCTTCCATAACTCTACATACCTGACACACCAAAAAACTGAATAACAAAAACAGGGCATTCTTCTATATGCAAGCTATGTGTGACGGACGTGTACGTTGATGGCTAGTCGCCCCCTCACTGACTATGTGTTCCGGTCAGAGAACCGCTGCGACTTTAGGTGATATTAAGAGATTTATTGATTCCAGACATCAAAAGTGTTCTTCATTGAACAGTTGCATACATATTCAGTGTATGGTAGTAAAGATATGGATACATTACAGAAGGTGTGTGATAAATGTGTGGTTTCTGCAAGATAAACATATACAGAAAGAGTCATTAGAAACTATTCAGGCAAATTCTGCACCATACTAAACTATGCAGAATATACAGTTTCATAATAATTAGGTAGTCAAATATGCACATCAAAGTGAGTGAAAGTGAAAGTGAAAGCCCATTGGGAAACTCCAACTCCCATTGTCATTGTGACACAGCACTCCACAGCACACAAGTGAACACTGCACACTGCACACAACGAAATTGCATTTATGCCTCACCCGTGCAAGGGGGCAGCCCTCAGTGGCGCCCCATGGGGAGCAGTGCGGTGGGACGGTACCATGCTCAGGGTACCTCAGTCATGGAGGAGGATGGGGGAGAGCACTGGTTGATTACTCCCCCCACCAACCTGGCGGGTCGGGAGTCGAACCGGCAACCTCTGGGATGCAAGTCTGACGCCCTAACCGCTCACCCATGACTGCCCATCAAGTTACATTACAATATATACATAATAATATAGGCCTAATTGCACCTCAGTAACATCAATGTGGCAGGGGAAAAAAACGAATTACTGCAAGTGGCAAGTAATACAGTAATTATACAAGTGAGAACTAGGCACTTAAGGGGTTAATCCAGGGAAAATCAAGTGCAGTACACTTAGTGTCCACAGGGTGGCGCTTTAAGACCACAAATTGAAGAAGCGGTTCTTGCCGCCATAAAATCAAGACGAGTGTTCACGTGAACAGCTTATGTCTCCATAGCGCGACAATGCAATATTTGGAAGCTAAATTACTGACTCAAACAGTCACAAAACGGTGGAAACAACACCACAGGTCGAAACTACTATCGAAGCACTTCCAAACCGGACTACTCATGTAACTTTAAACCAAGAAATTAGCAGGAAGCCATTTAAGAAACAGACATTTCCTCATTGAAATGAATGGAGCTCGCGGTAAAACCAAAATTACAGGGTTACCAGACTAAACAGCATCTAACAAACACCAGAGGATGAAATACAACATAAATACAAACAGAAATTATGTACTTACATTGTCATCAACGCACACCTACACACAAAATATTAAACATTTCAGCAATATGCTCCGAGAGCTATAGTGGCCGTGGCGGCAACTGGATTCTGATTAGGGTAGGGCAGGCTGCGTCCGTGTCAGACTTAGATTCTAACTAATTCTAAATTCTAACTAAGTGTCTTGGCCTATTTTAAGAAAAAAAATGCAAGCATGTATTCTGTAGATTGCCTGATGAGTCAGACTTAAATAATAAAAAATAAAGGTATAAATAAATAAATTAATTTAAAAAATCAGTGCCCGTTACCCTGGCACCGCAGATCCATACCAGGGCACGTGCCCGGGTAAAAATTGTCTAACGACGCCGATGTGTGTGTGTGTGTGTGTGTGTGTGTGCGTGTGCGTGCGTGTGTGTGTATGTACGTGTATGTATGCTTGGAAATGCACCAATATTTGTCTGCATAGTGCTGTTGGCATGTGTCTGTGTAAATGCATATACACAAATATTTGTGTTTCAGTGTGTGTGTGTGTATGTGTGTGTGTGTGTGTGTGTGTGTGTGTGTGTGTGTGTGTGTGTGTGTGTGTGTGTGTGCGCGCGCCTTTGTATACAGTGTTTGTGTACTTGTTTGTGTGTATTCACATGTTTGCCAGTGTGTGTGTATGCATACAGCATGCTTGCACTGCACTGCACCGCATGGTATTCTGTACTGCACACATCACTCTCTCATCTCCTGGTCCTCAGGACATTCCTGGCGCGTGGTGCCCCTCGGTGGATCAACATCGACGGCAGGACCATGGAGGTGACCGTGAGGGGACTCAAGCACCCCCATCGCTTTGTGCTGGACGCGGCCCAGACCCACATCTACATGCTCATGAAGAAGGTCAGAGGTCATCAGCGTACACTGATTTCTATTCGTTCATCCACCCATCAATCAAACCATCCATCCATACTAGTGTATCTAGCTATCCAGCATGTAATGGAGTATATCTCCATCCATCCATCCATCCATCCATCCATACATCCATCCATCCATCCATCCATCCATCCATCCATCCATCCATCAATCCATCAATCCATCAATTCATTCAACCAGTTTGCCCACGGGTTACTAATATTTTATATTTAATATTTTTTACTAATAATTTAGAATTCACTTTAAAATACTTCTCCACACCTTCAAGGCTATCCACAATCTTGCCCATCCTTATTTATCTAATGTTATTCACATTGCTATTCCCTCCCACCCCCTCCGTTCCTCTTCCTCCATTCTCCTCTCTGCCCCTTCTGCCCGTCTCAGCACCATGGGGAACAGAGCTTTCAGTTGCTCTGCTCCTCTGCTGTGGAATGCGCTTCCCCCTGACATCCGCAATATTGAGTCTTTACCCCTGTTCAAATCCAGACTTAAAACTCATCTGTTTCAGTTAGCCTATTCTTTAACTCTATTTTGTTTTATTTTATTTTTATTTATTTTTCTATATATTTATTTTTTGTTTACAATCTGTTTATCTGTCTTGTTTTATTTTGCCTCTCTCTGTACAGTGTCCTTGAGTTTTTTGAAAGGCGCTTTTAAATAAAATGCATTATTATTATTATTATTAATAAAGTAACTTGACTCTCTGGATTCTCAACAGAAACTGAAAAATAAGCCCATGACACACAAGCGTAAAGACCTCAGTCACTTTTCTATGCCCTAATGTCAGATTGTGTATTTGTTTGTTGTGTGATTGAAGGATAAGTATGGACGCTACATCAAATCCCCTGTGTATAATGAGATTAAGACGGCAGCCATTGACCCAGCAGCCCACAACTTCAAGTGAGTAGGAGTGCAGGCCTTGTCTTGCCAAGTGGAATAACAGACAACACTCTTTTACGAGCTTCCACTCTCTAGCCCTAATGAGCTTCATTTCTTGAGGATAGAGTGACATTTTAAGATTTTTGAATCCATGGGACCTAAACGTCAAGGTTAGGCTGTGAAATTGATGTCTCTCTTTTAGTTATGCTTCTTCGTTGGTCTGCTGATAAAATGTAGGCCAGTGTTGTGTTTGACACAGTGCAGCATAAATAGATGAGACTTGAGTTTAATTTGGGCATCTGTGAGCTTCAGAAATAGTCATTGGTAACAAAAACACTTTTTTACAACTCTTTTGAGTTCACTTTTACTTTCGTTTACCTTTTCTTGATCAATCTCTCACACTGTTTCTATTTGCCTCTGTCTCTGTCTCTGTCTCTGTCTCTCTCTCTCTCTCGCACCCTCCCTTCAATCTCTCCATCTCCACCTCCTCTCTCCTTCTCTCCCCTCAGTGAGGCGCAGATTGAGCAGAACGCTAAGAAGCGCCGGCCGAGCCTGAGCCCCATCATCCTGCGCCAGATGGAGGAGGAGCAGAAGGCCAAGCTGGCGGCCAGCGCCCCCGTAGACATCACCCAGGTCATGAGCAAGCTGCAGAAGAAGGCCTGAGATGCTGCTAAGACCTCCAGACATAATATCATAGCATACAGTATAGTAGTATATAGTAAAATAATAAGAGGTAATGTAGTTAGACATCACCCAGGTCATGAGCAAACTGTAGAAGAAAGCCTGAGATGCTGCCAAGACCTATATTACATAATAACATAATATGTAGTATAGTATAGTGTAAAATAATGTAATACAGTATATAGTAATTACATACAGACATACAGGCCTCTTTGTTCAGATGGAGGTCATAGTTAGACATCTCCCAGGTCATGAGCAAACTGCAGACGAAGGCCTGAACTGCTGCCATGATCTGCCACTCATACTGACACAATGGCCAGAGGGAGATGATAGGAAGGTAATACTAGGGTGGCCCTGGTCACGGCTGAAACTGAAAATAGTAACGTAGAGTAGAGACTTTTATCAATCCTGAAGGAAATTAAGGTGTCACACATAAATACACACATACAAGACATACACAAATTCCTTATACACATAATTGGACATGACAGTAAAAGTCTTAAATAGTCTTGAATTGACACTGCGAAATGTCCTGTGTATGACCAGAGGGTGATTATGGTTGGGCCCAGACATGGGAGACCACTAGTGATCAATTAGGGCGATTGGGAAATGTGGTGATTAGGAGACCAGATTAGGACTGGCTAGACAGATTAGATTTGGACCGGCTAGATATTGTCGGGCCACTGGAGACTAAAACATTTTGGGGAGTCATCCACCACACCCCCATAGCATTAGTCCTACATTGGGCCACTGAAGTTCTAGGCTCCATACAAAATAATTAGTGCCGTGTTAACTTAACACTCAGAGAGTACTCTGAGAACCAACACACTCTAGAAGATCGGCTCTCTAAGTGTTAAATTAACTTTGCATTTTTTTTTACTGTGTATGATTTGTCTCCTGTATCATTCCACATCCCCCTCACTGGCACCCCTGTGGTTTAGTATATACATAGGACCCCCCTGAGAACTGATCTGGAGCACCACAGTGGTGGTTCGCTGTTGCTGCTGTGTTTAGTATCCCTTGGGTCCTCCATCCTTGCGGACAAAATTGGCTTTTTTTATACAGAGTAGATAGGCTCTCACATGCTGCTCTTTAGAAGCTACAGCATGATTGAGCTTCATGTCTTGAGGATGGAGTGCATTTTTAAGATTTTTGAATCCATGGGACCAAAACGTCAAGATTAGGTTGTGAAACCTTGCGGGCAAAATTGGCTTTTTTTAGGCAGAGTAGAAAGGCTCTCACGTACTGCGCTTTAGAAGTTACAGTATTTATGAATGAGCTTGAGGACAGAGTAAGATTTTTGAATCCATGGGACCTAAAAGTCAAGGTTAGGCTTTGGAATTTGGGCCTTTCCCATTACTAATCTCTACCCCTACCCCTACGCCTTCCCCATGCCCCTAGTGCTTTCAAACGAAGCTGTAAGGTGTAGGGCTTGAAACGCACCCGCTACGAATTGGGATACCCCTTCAACAATCATGGAACGACACTCACAGCTGTCACTAATTCCATGCATTATGTTGACGTAAATAGCGATTTTTTACATGTGCGTTTCACGGAGAAAAGGGCCATCACACATTAGGACAATGTTAAACTTATATTTATTACATATTTAGCACTCTCCATATTTCATAGTTGACAAAATGTCAAAATTCAACACATGGGTATTATTAAACCTTGACTGAAGCCTGTATTGTTTGTGGTAAATATGTTAACATAGAAAGGTTTCTCGACAATGTGCTGTTTATACATAGTATAAGGAGGACGCAATACAAATACTCAGTCCCTTCCTATGTTTGTATCCTTGGCAACAAGTCACTGCACTCTTGTTATTGTGCTGCAATGACACATACATCATGTCTGTCATCATTGTTTGTCGTGTCTCTTTTTTCCATTGAGGCTGTTGCTTTCTCAATCCAAGGCAGACACACCTCTCTGTTATAACTGAGCAAACACTTCTTTGGTCGTGGGCGTAGCAAAACTGGAAGTCTCAGTTCCTTAAGTGGCCCAATAACCCTGGAAACAAAGGCCACCACTGCTTTAATTATAATGCACACCGGACTGTTCTACCAGAGGAACGCTGTAATAGTAGGCCTAGTTATAAATAACTTTACAGTCATAGTACTAAACTTCTACGACATTACACATTTAGTAATACATCACGACTTGATCAGTGCCATTCTGGTAACATCAAATTCTTAGCAGGAGCTATGTCTTCAAAGTTTAACAATTCACAATTGCAAAGTTGTGAGGCTGGTTGTTCTGCCACAGTAGATTGCATTGGGCATGTAACAGCTATTTAACTCTTTGTCAGCTTTTATTTAAGTGCTTTTGTTTATGTTCTGCAATGCATGATGTTTTTTGTTGCTAGTCATCGACTTTGTTGACTCACTGTCTTCATGGCTTTGCATGTACTTTTGGTTTAGTGACTTTGTCATCATTTTGTTCTGTTTGTCTTCCTCCATGCAATAAAGTCAAACACAGCAAACTATCCTCTTTTTCTATGTATCATTCTGTTCATCACATGGTGCCTTATGTTTTCTATTGTTGGGTTAAGGAATTGCACTGCCTCATGTCCTTATCATCATCATCATCATCATCATTATCATCATCATCATCATCTGGTAAGTTTCTCCCACAATTGCTCAGCCACATCGCTCTTTCATTTTCCAAAATAAACAAACATAAACAACTGTTTTGGTAAGGTAATTACACAACGACCTCTGTTGCCCAGCATCATGGTTTTTTTTCTCAAATGAGATACAATAGTAATGGAATATTTAACTGAATTGAACAGAAGTTAGGAACAGGTGAGACCCAGCTGCTGGCCTCCTCTGCCATCATTCTCCCCAACAACAATAACAAACAATCAAGTATGGACAACTGTTTAAGTAATTGACCCCTTAGCACAGAACCTATGTTATAACCTTACTGTCACCAAAATTGTAATGGCTATGTCTTAATCTGTTACTTAAGGCTCTCATAGCAATGTTGTTTTGATGTTGTTGAGTATTTTGAGCAAATAGTGAATAGGCTGTCCGGCGACCCCATCTGCAGCAAGCGGTTAATTACACAGTGACCTGTAGCTTATAGCATGTTGTTATTTTGGTGTAATACAATAAAAAGAGTTATTGAATGGAATAGAACAGTAAATAGGAACAGGAATGGAATGCTGAAAAGCGATCATTTGGCCCATCTCCAAACATGCTGAGAAATCTCTGTTCAAGTTGACTCAGCTGTATAATGAAAGTAGACTGGTCCTACCATACCATCATAGGGAATTGAAAATGAAGCGGACGCTTACGGATAATATGGCCAGGTTATAGCCTACTGAAAGCCTTTCTCTTCCACTGTTTTAAATCCACAGCTGTGTCGGTTCACTGCCCCGGTGCCCCACCTGGCGGTGTACTCGGGCATCTGCGAGACCCAGTCGCTGGCCTCTCCTGGAGGCCTGGCCTCGGCCATCACCCTCCCCAACACTGCCGCCTGCCCCTCTCCCATCAGTGTGGCCATCGACAGCACGCCCGCCTCCGAGCGTCGCTTCGATGGGACCCACGCCACCGGGCCAGGTATGGGCACGGGCACAGCCTCCCACTTCCCCTCCATCACAGAGAGTATTGAGACCTCAGTGGGCATGGCGTCTGAAAGAGGAGGTGAGGGCCCATATGCAACAAAAATATACTTCTCAATGTATTACATGACAATATAGAAGTTGTCAATGTATTAATGATATGAATGTATTTTGGCAGTAGACATAAATGAGAATTTTCATATACTAAAATAAAATGTTCTATATATACATTATATAGTAATATACACTACAGTATATCAATTATCTTTTGTATATTAATATGGGATACACATGGAGGTGATATATGAAACTGGCAATAATTGCATATCCCTTTTTCCACATACTGCAAAGAATAGTATTGAAAATGTAGGCCCACATATTGAATTATAATTTCCTAAAATGTCTTCACTCTTCAATCCTTTTGTTCATTTAACCAAGCTTTCAGTCAGAGACCGGTGTCAGGGCCCTGAGGAAGGTCACTGCCCGAAGGTCAACTAGTAGGGGCCGTTTATACGAGGATGATTTGTGAGGGAAAACGACAAAATATTTTATCAGAAGTGCTTTTTGTCTACACGGCAACCTAACCATTGGGGCTTGAAAACCCAAAAATCTGAAGACCCCTACCAGAGTGGGGAGTTTTGAAGACGACCCAGGTTGTCAAAGCCAAAACATGTTCACGTCCCATGGACTTTTACGTAACACTTCTCCAGAATTTTGCGTCTTCAGGACCTGACAGTGAGGTTGCTGTGTAAGACACTTCAGATCAAATATTTTGTCGATTCCACTCGCAATCGTGTAACAGGCATCGAACAATTAAAGATGAGATGCCACTTTTGTGTCTTATCTTTTGATCATCACCATATAACTGTAGCCTTAAATGAACAAAAATGATCTAAGAATGCATACATTTCTCTTTCTTGTTGCACAGTTTTTGTTGGCCACCTTTTAATCGTGAGTGTGGTGTAATCTGTTTAAATGCAGATGAGGAGGGAAGCCAGACGCCAGTGGCCAGTCGGCCCCGTATGACGCTGTCCCTTGGCAGGCTGCTGCGGCGCGGCTGCAACGCCTCCTTGGTATTCGCCAGCCTGTCGCCCAAGTGTGCCGTGGCGGCGGGCAGTGGCCGGGTCACGCCATTGGGTAGTGCCGAGGCGCAGCCTCAGAACACTCAGCACCGCAGGCTGGCAAAGTGAGTCATTCTTCAGGTCTTTATAGGCTAATACCAGATGAAGTTGCACTCATACCAGACTTTGGAGAAAATCTAATTGAGTCGAGAACAATATTTTGTCAGTGGCAGTATTTTTAATTATTTAAGTTCTAACATGAAATAGCCTTATAATAAAGCGGTTTTATCTAAGAAGAGTGCCTTGGCGTCCTGCCTTTTTTTGATATTTTCTACGTCTTGGCCAAAGAGCACCTTCAAACCACCACCAGTTTTACTACTTGAATGCCGCAACCCCCCAGCCCTCTACCTTTTGAACAATATTTTGTTGTGACAAACAGGTAGTGCACATCCATCGCTATTGTTCTATTTACATTGGCTACCACATATTTACCAGGGCAATGCTGATACTGTGAAGGCCAAAACTTCCCTTCAGGATGCCCACAATTTCAATTGGCACTAATGTGTCCTGTGTATATACAGTAGAACAGACATGTTTTGAATGTAATTTCACAAAAGTGCAATGTAAATACTGTACAATGATACTGTACTGGAGTGTGTGATTGGATGTTTGGTACAAAGATTAAGATAATACATCAATTGCATGCCACAGGGTGGTTCAAGTCCGGCCTGTGTATAGCCACCAATAGCCACCTTCCCTATGCTGTGTCTCAGCTTTTTCCAGATCAAAGTGGACATCCCCCCGGAGTGCCGCATCTATCCCATCGATTCGGAGGACGAGCAGGAGAGTCCTGGCTCCGCAAGAGCAGCTGTGAAGGAGATCATCTGCCCTTGGGAGTCCGTCACAAAGTAGAACGCAAATGACTGTATATTAGAATGGACATCAAGGTTCCATTTTATTCAGTTTAAACAGATTTTGGAAGCTTTTTCAACTGTCGATTTTTCGCTACCGATTTTTTTTTCTGGTTGCCAATCAGAAACAACCGTTCGATTTCGGGGTGGGACAAGAGGGCGAGTGGGCGTTTCTGGTTGCCAATTCTAATCAGAAAATCCTGTTTTAATCTTTTCACAAATTGACAGTTGAAAAGGCTTCAAGGCTGTTGAACCATGCTGTCACCGTGTCCATACAATGTACAGTCATTAGCAGAACACAAAGTGACCAGGGGGAAAGAAGTGTCAAATCAGGGTTCAGAAAGATAAAAAAGTAAAACCCTGAGTGCAAGTCAAACTCTTCCCTCCCATCCTTTCCTGTCGCCTCTGGCCTTGTGACATTGTGTCATCAATGAACAAAGTTGGCCCTGCCGTGGCTCTAATGGTAGGGCACTGGGCTGCTACCCCGGCAACCCGGGTTCAAGTCCGGCCGGGGTCATTTGCCGACTCCTACCCGTCTCTCTCCCCAATCGCTTCCTGTCTACCTCTCTTAATGGCCTATCCTCAATAAAGTTAAAAACGACCAAAAATATCTTTAAAAACATCAATGATTGAAGTTTTCACTCAGTATCTGAAAAAACCCCACTTTTCACAGCTTATTCTCTCAATTGCAATCGAGATGTACAGTGAATGGGGGAACGCCCTTCAAAAGTCGCTCTTTGCTGGTTGACATCAGGGAACGTTTACAGTAGTCATTTCCATGGAAACCGGCCCACATGGTGGCAAGAGGACGGGATGACCAGGAAAGGACGGGGGACAGAAGCTTGACTTGCACACCCTGCCATGTTTTGCTAGGACACACAGGAGACTTCACTAATCTAGTGGCTTGAGCGCTTGAGTATGTGCGGCTGATAATGGATGGAATTTTGGGGCAGGGTTGATCCTTTCTGAACATGAGGGTTGGCACCTCTGCAAGGGGAGTTTACTGCAAAGGTTTATAAAGGACTAACCTGGTTTATTTAACCCAGAGGCACACCTGATTCAAAAAGAAACCATTGTATTTTCTGTAGTTACAGTACAAATATAATGCCCTTATCTCTCCTCAGAGGCCTATAACCAGGAAAACTTATAGAGCTTGTCAGTCCCTTTAAAAAATGTTGGGCCCCCATTCCAGTGGTGTATGTAATGGCTTTTGGGTCTGTGAATCATTCTGACCCACAGGATAGGATAGGATAGGTGACCCCATGCGAGAGTCCCCAGTGATTTGTGAAGCATGCTATATAGCACACATGGGGCACAATGACAGGGAAAAGCATGGTGGGCATTTGCATGAGGAACCACTATGAGCAGAGATTCTAAGATTACTTTCAAGTCTCTCTGCCATGAGTGTGTCATGGGTGTGCTTCTCGAAGAGGAAGGCAGTGTGATGGAGTGACCATCAGTGTGAGTGTGCTCTGACTCATGTCGACATGCTTGTCTCTTTGGTATAATGTTCAGAGCCCCACTTTAGTACCTCAGAAGGTCAAGGTTCGAGTGCCGGCCAGGCTACTCTACTCCCCTTTGCTACACTCTCAGTTAACTAAATCAGGTTTTTGACTTAAATCACCTCTGAAAGGTAATAACATTGTTTTAACATTGAATTAACTGAGAGCCTCACCTACCTACACTTTTTTACTCTAAGTGAGCAGATGCGCACGCACAGTGACCTCTGCAATGATGAAGAGGGGATGTTTCCAGAGCCTGCATTGTTTTTGGCATCCGGTTAATCCTGATGAGTGATGTTGTTTTCATACTTAACCCTGAACCCAGAGGCGTTTCTAGGGTAGGTTGGGGCCCCTAACAAATGTTGAAAGGAAGGGAACAAACAAAAAACAAACAAACAAACAAACAAAAAACTCCACTACAGTAGTTTTAAGTGTGAGGTGTTCTCCTCATCTGTTGGCTTGATCGCCCAAAGTTGGCTGCCTGTCTAACCTGGTGACAAACTGCACCTCTGCCTGAACCACTGTAGTGGTGAGTTCTGCAGTAGACCCCCCTCCTCATGCTGCAGATCTACGTAGTCAGATTTGGCCAGGCAACTCTACCCCCCCTCGCTGCACTTTCAGTTAACTAAATCAGGTTTATGACTTAAATCACCTTTGACACGTAAGTTACTCCACAGAAATCAAGCTGTCCAACCTAGCAAGATAGGCAGCAAATGTACCTTCAGTGCATTGACTTTATTTCATGTTGGAGCTATTTTAGAACGCATTAAAAAAAATCGAGGTGGTAGTGCTATGAAGCAATGGTAGCCTATATGTTGATGTGTCTGATAGCTTAACATTTAGTGCCTAAATGTTCCTTTTGTCTGTGAAATACGTCACACCAACATGAACATTGAAAAGAAGAAAAAAAACACACAATAGAAAATGTTTTTGTGCCATCCTCAGTTGCCTGTTTTATGCATCTGTTGATTTACCTGGTTTTATATGCAATCTTATTTTTAAAGTGGTGTTTAATTAGTTTTTTTGTGTTTTGTTGCACTTCAATTCTGCATTTCATTGCCATTTGACAGTTTTCTATGACTCGGTAACTGTTTTATAAGCTGACTTGGGAGATTGAAAATGCACCAATATTTTCATAAATGTAGGCCTATTTCTATGAAACGGAACAAATGTGCAGAATGTATTTCATATAACATGTTTACATATTACTCAATGTGAATGTGTTTATTTGTTAAACATGGCTTGTGTAAGTGCCTAATAAAATGGTTAAAGTGTTACTGCCGTTGAACTTGAATTAATTCCAAGATTGAAACATTGTGTAACAAGTTTGTAGCTAGATGGCGCAGTGTCCACGCTGAACTCACCCCACCAAACTCTTTACAATTCACTCACTGCAGACAGCGATGTTAAAAAAAAAATCACCACATATTTCACGGTTTCCTCCCCTGCTGGATAAACACGTTGAAAAAGAACGATTGGTTAAAGACAAGATTATTCTTTAAGAAAGTCGTGCTTTGCTTCAGCATACCATCAGACAAATGCTTGCTTTGAAAGGAAATACCAGAACGCCATTTCCGGTTAATGTAGTCTACTGACAGCAGAGAGATTCTAGAATGAGAGGGGACATATGGCGGCCATCTTGGTGACGCCTCCGGGGTGCTATTTCGCGATTAAGTAGACCAGATCTGAGAGTCAATGGGAAAAATGAATGGGGAAACTGAGTATAGGACGGAGGGGAACCCAGCGGTTGTGAAAACCATATGGTTGAAACGACCGTGAAAAACTGATCAATCTAGACTACTTGGTTGTGTCATACGAGTCAAAATAAAGCTTTTTGAGCCACTTTTCTCACGGTTTTTTTTGACAGAGCGCAGGCGCAGTAGTTCCATAACGGCACGAGAGCAACGGCTTTTCAAAACTGAGCATGTGCATAATTTCGCGTGCGCCGATGCAGCCAGATGATTGGATCACTGGCAACGCAACTCAGCAGGCACATTGGCTCTTGTTACCAGGAAGGCGGGAGATGTGCGGGTAGACGCCATATTTGCGTTACGAATCTTCACCGTTAATTTCTATGTACCTGTTCTATCTCCTCTTACTAGAATATTTCTGCTGACAGTACCATCACGCTCTTTATTTTGACACCGGTGAGGTGGGCTTTTTCGGTGGTCAGGCAGACAAGGGTGCGCATTTTGGTTGTGTTATCTCCATATGCTATGCGAAAGAATCTCTAGAATCCGCTGTTTAAATGGGTAAGTTCTGTGTGGATGCTAAATTAAGCTCGCAAGCTTGTAAACGACTTGGCTTAGTCTGAAGTGCGGTTAGCCTACTGGCCGAATGGCAAAACCAGAAACAGGGCTGTTCGAGTTAGCCAGATAGCTAGTTAGCTGAGCTAAATCTTAGCTTAGTGTTTGGGCTTGGCTTGAGATTCGTGGTTTTTGTTCACTGTTAAAAGCAGATTAGTGTGTGGTGAAAACTATTAATTCACTACAGACAATGGCGATACACGTGAACAGCAGATATGACACCACCACGATATTCTCACTGGTCAACTATAAATAGCATCTGTTGAGGGTTGATAATGTGTCAAAGACGAGTTGCATTTCCTGCCGCGTTGAGCCCAGTGTGAAAACAGGAGAAAAGAATGTCAGTCAACGGAGTCAGGGGGGTAGCTATGACATTAAGATAAAAATAACCCCAAGGAACTAAACTGGAGCTTGAAAACATGTGGAATATGAGGACACACCTACCGTAGCTTTGTCAGCTATGTTAGCTAGCAGCCAATCTTTTATCTGCATAGAGACAGTAGCCCGTTGTTGATAACTGCCCGCTGTGCGTTAATAATACAGGCTAGACCTGTTCATGTTTACTGCACTACCACGCGGGTCATTCGCAAGTCATTGTCTTTGTGTGTGAGTGGATGATCATGCGAATAATGCTGCCTTGACTGAAATGTGGCCTACCCTGTATTATTCTGCACAGATTTTCTTTGCTGAGCATAGAAATGAAAACCACATCCAGCTCCCCGAGGACAAAGTAAACAAGGTATTTAAAGATATAAATGCTTCAATTCTTATGTCTATGTTAATGCAATCTGTGTGGGTGCGGTGCTCTGTCATGCAGTAGACGAATGGGTTGGCTTGGTGGGGAAAATCTGTACCACAATGACTAGGCACCTCCAGGCAGGCACACAGTGTTCCTGAGTAAGCAAGGTAATGTGGCAGTCAGGCAGACGAAGTAAAGCCTGCATCCCCCGCCCCCGCCCTGCACCACCTCCTCCTCCACCTTTACCATCTATTTTATTTTCACTCGTGTCTGCTTTCCTTTCCTCCACTCTGCTGGGAGAAGGCTTGTCCTTCAGTATGTGTTCATTGATGATGTTTTGGGCAGACAGGTGCGGACCTGTAGGCTTAGGAATGTCAGAGAGAGCGAGAGTGCCTTTTCTCACCTCGCTCCCGGCTTCTCGGCATCCTTATTGTGCTCTCTGTCTACGTGTTCAAACACGGCACCTGGAGCGAGCAAGTGTGTGTGTGCAGACGTGCGCTTTGCGTGCAGTGTGCAGTGTGTGCTGGGGTCTTGTCTCACTATGTGTATTTGCATAGAAAGATGGAATTTTTAGCATCGACTGGCCTTCACTGAATGCCACAGAGCCCCCCTCTCTCTAGTCTGTGCACTGTTCTTTTTTTTACACAATACGACATCTTATCAATGTTGTCGACAGTTTTCCCTGAAATGCATTTTGTATCCCCGGACAAGATTCATTAAAGGAAAGGACAGGACATGCATACAATGTTACGTCACAGACACTTGCAGATGAAAAATACCATGCACACGGCAGACAAACAGGAAGGAAAATGATGAAAATAATGATGTCACTTTTGTTCTTCCCGGAGGCTTCTGGAATGCAAATGCCCGTAGTCTGGAGGAGAGATGATCGATGACTTCTGGGTCTCTCTTGCTGACTGCAGTGGTTATTCAATCCGATCAGAGGAGCTGCTTTGCACTGCACTGCACAACCTCGTGTACACGCTAGTAATGCTGCTGCATTCTTTTTTGCTGCTCTTCATACATTTGTAGAGCATTGCATAACACTGAGTTGCAGTATGCTACACACACTGAGCATGACAGACACTTTTCTTCAAAGGGACTACGCTTCTTCAATGACATCTACACTGATAAAACATTGTTTTGGAAGTTACCCTTGAAAAGCAACATTGTCTTGATAGTGACGGAACCATGGATAGTACTTACACTTAACAGACACTGCCATCCAAAGCTATATTGCATGCTCTACAATCACACACCCTAAATGATTAAGAGGGGTTTGGAGTTCACGCTGAATCATTAAGTAACATTGTTTTAGTATTACGAATAGCTGCCCACAATGACTTCCGCAATGATTGAAAGACTTTTCGCAGTCAACCCTGAGAGGTAATAACATTGTTTTAATATTGAGTTAACTCCGAACATCACCCTTCACTTTTTTCCCCCAAGTGAGCAGATATGAAGGCAGTAACCTCTGCAATGATGAAGAGGGGAAGTTTCCAGAGCCAGCTTTGTTTTTGGCATCCAGTTAATCCTGATGAGTGATATTGTTTTAATACTACTTAACCCTGAACCCAGAGACGATTCTAAGGTAGGGTGGGGCCCCTAACAAAAGGAAGGGAATAAACGAACAGACAAACCAAAAACTCCACTACAGTAGTTTTAAGTGTGAGGTGTTCTCCCCATCTTGATCGCCCAAAGTTGGCTGCCTGTCTAACCTGTTGACAACATGCACCTCTGCCTGAACCACTGTAGTGGTGTGTTCTGCAGCACCCCTCCACTCCCACCCCTCGTTCTCATGCAGATGTACATAGTCAGATTTGTTGTCCCAGAGGACGCGTCAGATTACAGGGCGGTTAATGACGGGGAACAGGGTGGGGACTCCCTTTGCGTCTAGCGATGGCGGAGTGGACACACACACACACACACACACACACACACACACACACACACACACACACACACACACACACACACACACACACACACACCGATGAGGTCATTATGAGATCATAGTGGCGGGAGTGGAGCTGAGTCGACCGTTGCAGTGTTGGCTCTCAGGCTGTTGCGTAACTGTGGAGAGAAAAAAAGCAGAGTCTGGTAATTCAGGTCAGACTGAAATTAAATCAAAATGGATGACCTGAAGCTGGAAGTGAGGTCAATGGGCATATTAGATGCAGGTTCAGCAAGTGAAGCTTTTACGCTGTTGTTGAAGTGGAGAAAGAAGGAAGATTGTCTTGCATCCTGGGATATATGCATAAAGGCTGATTCAAGTTTAAGAGTGAGGAGTCTGCCCAATTGAGTTTTATTCCATGGCAGAAGTACAGACAGTGCATTGAGATTGTTGTATGGAGCAAATGAAGTGATTGCATGAGTGGTGACTGGGGCATGTGGAGATGTGCTGGAATGCGCTTGGGTGTCCGAGAAGAAGAACATATGTTGCAGTCAAAATACACACACACACACACACACACACACACACACACACACACACACACACACACACACACACACACACACACACACACACACACACAGTTGGTCTGGTCAGATTAGTACACCACCCACTTTGATGCTGTGTGAGTGTCAACACAGTTGTGTGACTGCGCCATAGCACCACACCCCCTCTGCAGACCCAAAACAGCATGGCTGGCTCCTCTGCACTAATCCCCGGCCAGACACAGGCAGGGTGACTGAAGTGTGTGTTGCCTGGGTGATTGTTTGTCACTGTTGACTTGTGATCTTGACTTAAAGCGATACTATACCATTTCTGGAAATGAGCCTCCCCTTGAGTTAGTTGATTGAGTTGTACATTTCTCTTGTACTTCCAGCTGCCACGTATAATCATTGAATCTTGTGGCTCCAGCTAACAGCAATATTCCTTGCATGTAACTGCCATAATTGTGTATTGACTAAATATGAAACTCTTTTAGAATAGCACACAGAGATTAGTATTCATACTGTAATAATACAGGGTTTAGACAAAATACATATAACTTGGGGGTTTTGCAAAATTTTAATCAAAACTATGCTCTAACCCTGCTAATGGAACCTTCACACTTCACCTTACTGGTGCAATGTGCAATGAATGAAGTCTAGTGGCTGGTCCACTTGAGTCATGAAACTTCCCACACTAAAATGACAGGTGTTTCCATTATTTTGTCTAACCCCTGTATATACATGCAGCAAATATATGACCAGGTGTGAAACATGTTAACATTTCTCAGGAAGAGTTCTCTATGGTTCATAATTGCTTTGGGCGATTTCATGTGTATTGCATAATGCAGGATATGTGTGTCTCCAGATGGCAGGGAAACCAGATTCTGGAAATCTATGATGGCTTACCCTCAGGACCGCAAAGGTCCACCCAGCCCAATGGCTTGGCTTGGGTGTGGCTCTGCCCTGCACCGGGCTCAGTTCTGTAAGAGCAGTACCAGACATCATGCCACCATTATAACTCTGAGGCCCAGTAAGCAGTTGGAAAGTAAGGAACATGACGTTAGAATGAACTGTGGAAACTGAGATGGGGAAAGAAAAAGGGGAAGAAAAAATGGAAAATGGAAGGGACAGATGGAATAGAATTGAATGGAATGGAAGAGAAGGAAATAAAAGGAAAGCAGAAGAGGATGGAACATATGAGTTAATAGTATTTAGTGCCTAGTAATTAGAGACAGCATATGCGGGTATAGAGAGCATTAAAGGGGCATAAGGTAGGATGAAGTTGTTTGGGCGGTGCCCGTGGCATGCCTGTCTCAAAATCTACACAGTAATGTAAAAATGCTGGTTAAATAAATGCAGTTTTTTATCCCGGAATGCCAGCAGTTGATACAAATCTGAATACGGTATGTAAAGCTATGTTTCAAATGAAAAGTGTTTCCCATGACACTCCGTCGGACCGCGCTGTCAAAAGTTGCATGTGGGGTTTTCTGACAGCGGACCGTGGAAGTGGTCGCGAGAGCCATCGTTCACTTACTAATGACTCCCATAAGCATCGGTTGACACGAGACCGTAATTAATTGAACTTTTAATCCTACCTGGATCCCCTTAAAGGGTTGTTTTTTGTCCATTTTTTGAAGTAAAATCTCTCCTAGCCTATCATCATATGGGCTCGTTTTAATGAAGCAGTCACTGTCACCCCTCAGCCACCACCTGTTTTCAGGGCCATGGGTCTGCAAGATTCCTGTGCTACATGCTACGACTGGCATTCAGTTGCCCAGGGCCCCAAGAAGAAAAGGGGGACCCTGATGCCTTTCTCCTGGCCCTAGCCAAAGCTGTCAGAGGCCCTGATTACTGGCATGGGAAGCTGTGGTGGTGAGCTGTAATCAATATTTCATACCGCAATAGAGGCCGGGTAGCTATGGCAAGGAAGGAAGCCAGGGAAACTAGTACTGATGGTAGGTGAGTGGCAAAGGGGAAGACTGGAAGAGGGAGGAGGAGATGTAGGGAGAGATAAAGGGAGAGATAGGGAGTGGAGAGACACAAACGGGGACAGGGAGTCCAGGACGGAGAGGGAGAGGGGAGACGCACAAGAAACGATAGCTAGACAGAGGCAGAGCCATGGAAGTAAGAGTTACGCTAATCCCATTGACCTCTGTGTTCCATCTTAACACCAAGATGGTGGCTCAGGAAGCCTTTTACACACAGATCGCCATTGACATAGTTCTAAAACTGAGCGTCGAAGGAAATGTAATTCATTTGACATCATCTTTGCTTGTTATGAAGTGGTTCTCTGTTAAGGGTGGTTTATGCCTCCAGTCCAGCGTCCCTGCGTCGTAATGCAGTGAGCCGCGCAGTTAACGTAGTGAAGCCCCCCCCATCACGCAGGTACTCTGGGGCACCTCCCCAAAATTGTGTCTCGACGCAGGGAGCGACGGCGTGAAAGGGCGAAAATAGGTCTCTGATTGGTCCTCTCGACCAGCCTGCTCTGTCCTCGAGTCGAGAACAAGCGCTACTTCCTTGTTCTAACCTTCGTCGGTCTACGGACTGTGAGCTCTTCATTAAATAAGTTGCCCGTGCTTTGTTGTTTGATTTATTTACACGAACCGAAGACAACACATGCGCTTCCAAGTGACGCTGAAGTTATTTGGACAGTTGAACAGTGGTTCCGAGGTCGAGGAAACATTCCGCTTCGTCCTCGACAAATGAGCCACTTCTTTGTTCCAAACTACCACTGTGGCTGCCAGTGCGATCAAACATGCACGTGATATAAAGATTTAATGTTTCATTTTCATTCTCGTCGAGTCTGTGATGCTAAAAAACAACCGACACGTCTAGTTTACTCTTTGTATTGAAGGCAGTTTCAGCGTGGAAAGACATCGCGCAGACCGTGCTTCAAAACAGGGCATAAACCAAAATTAACTGCATCATGGCTGCGACAAGCTCACTCTGTGGCACAAGTAGGAAGCATAACCCGCCCTTTAGTCTCTTGCGAAAAGATAGCCGCTGCATAGAATTATCTTAATCTACATGAATGTCACCAACCGACTTCCTGTACCCTGGTTGTCACAACACTGTCTGTCTCCATCCAGTGCCATGGAATTCAGACAGGCACTCAGGAAAATCTGTCAAATTCCTCTGTGGCCACATTTGCCTTTGGGCACTCTTTTTGTTTTCCACCATTGTGTCTCTCAATATTTTTTTAGGGGGTGTTCCTCTTCTCAAATCTCAGCCTGCGCACTTATGCAGAGATTTTGTCTCGTGTTTGCACTCAAACATTACTGCTTAGTTATACACCAACATCACACCGCCTCACATGTTGCAACACGGGCCTATGTAGACTAGAGTTTGTTTAATTAACTCCTATAAATCCTATCTTAAGTATGCGGTTGCCTGTGCTACTCAGTGACTGAGGACTGCAGTGCATTTCAGCACTTTGTGTACTCTCTGACCTGGGTGCTGGGTCAATGTAATGTGTGCCAGAGTATACATTTATAAGCCTGCTTATAGTTTTAAGCTTACCATGAATGTTTCTGTTATTGCTGGCTAGTTTTTTTAGTTGTTAGTTGAAGAAAGTAGTAAATCTTTTTGGGTGATAATTTAGCATGCATAATATATAGAGGGTTTTTTGAGAATGTACCGGTAAATAATATTAAATCGTATAGAAACATGATCATGTGTAAATGTGATGTGACGTGCTGTATGAAACTGTATATTGCACATGCGTATTAGCCTTAATTCTGCCATTGGCTTGGGTGGGGAAGCTGACCTTTTGTTGCATAAGTGCAGCTAGTCTCACAGTAATGGACTACTTTTGGAGAATATCTTGGCTTATCACATACAGGATGCAATGGGGGGTAGTTGTCATGATAATACATTTCCTTAGTGAACTTGTGTGAGTCTTCACTTTGGTGGTGTAATGTAACATGTTGCATAAGTGTAAGCCTTACATATCAACACAATCCTTATGCTGAGCAAATGCATGTCACGCTTTTCCATTTAGACTTACTGACCCGATGCTAATCAGGCAACAGCAACAAACACTTTGAAATAAAAGTGAAAATGGTGGGGGTGGGGTGGGGGATTCATGAAATCAGTTGAACTCGTTAAGTTACCTGGCACGCCAGAGGGGGTTGGGCCAGGTATTGCAATGGCCACACAGGCCCCACTGGGTCACCTGTGGTTGGCCCCAGACGCACATCACCACATGCATCTTGCACTGGGCAGGGCACCAGGTTGCCATGCCATCTATCATTGCTCTTGTTGAACCCGTGATCACTCTGCTCCTGGTCTTCATCCACAGGTTCAGCTGCCAGCCCCGAACCCGTCACACTGGCGGCCATGGCGACTCAGAGCGGGGAGGAGCTTAGCCCCGGCGGTGGCATCGGAATGGCGGTCGCAGCGGCACCTGACTCTGGCTCTGCCGCCAGCCCCCAGAGCGAGGCGGTGGCCAATGAGCTGCAAGAGCTGTCGCTGCAGCCCCTGCCCAGCCTCCTGCCCCTCAAGGAGCGCAAGAACGGTGAGTCCCAGATTACAACGCTGTCGGTGGGGTGTTTAGGGGTTTACTCAAGAGTGTGTGTCTCTGTCTGTCTTTCTATCTGTCTGTGAATGATCAGATCAGAGTGTTGCAGGTACAAATCCCACCCTTACCTTACCAGCACCTTCATCCATGGCTGAGGTGCCCTTGAGCAAGGCACCTAACCTCACTACTTCAGGGACTGTAACTAGTACCCTGCACCTAAATATCTGTAAGTCGCTTTGGTTAAAAAGTGCCAGCTAAGTTTAATGTAATGTAATGTAATAACGAATGGAGAGTCCCCGATTTTGAGAAGGGGATGGATTTAGGGCAGGGTGTTTCTTTTTTTCTTTTTTTTTTTTAAGTATTTTTTGGGGCTTTTTGTGCTTTATTACTACAGGACAGTGTGAGAGTAGACAGAAAACGATTGGGAGAGAGAGATGGGGCAGGGAAATGACCCCGGCCGAATTCAAACCGGCGTCCCCGTGAGCAATGTAAGCCCAAATGTGGGGGGCTTAGCGCACTGCGCCACAGCGCCCCCAGGGCAGGGTGTTTCATGTGCTGAGTGTATTTTGGCATTCAAGCAAAGCACTCTAGTGTGTGTGTGTGTGTGTGTGTGTGTGTGTGTGTGTGTGTGTGTGTGTGTGTGTGTGTGTGTGTGTGTGTGTGTGTGTGTGTGTGTGTG
>NC_085873.1:9131757-9139257 GCF_034702125.1 Engraulis encrasicolus
TTCAGCGTTGTTATTGTTTAATGGTTAAGCTAGCCATGCCAAAGTATGCCGTCTTGATATTGTGTTACATTGGAGAGTGCGTTTACACGGGCTACCACAGCGGTGTAAGGGGCAGAACGCGAACATTCCAGGCAAAGTTTACACTAAGGATTTTAAAAATGTATGCATGTAAACTACTTGGAAAAAATATTTTTAATAAATAAAAAAGTGACATTAATTAACTATGCATATTATGCATTAATTCCTGTTTGCACACTGGTAGGTTGGATTCCTACTTTATGTTCCTCCGGTCATGTCGTTCTGTTTTTAAATGTTAGACTTGTATGTGTAATTTTTTTTCTCCTACCGTTCATCCGTGCTGCGTGGATGTACCAACATGTACTAGTATGCCAGATGTGGCAATATCGGAGAGCACTGGGGAGAGAAAGACAGTGGGTGTGGCAGGACATGAACAGGACAGGCATGAGCAATGAACCCCCCACTGCCTTTTGCGACATGATCAGTCGAGCATAGTAGGTGCAATTCAGTGAATTCTCCCTTGGGGCCATGTCAAGTGATGACACAACCTGGTTAACCCACAGCCACCTGGACCCTGTCAGCTGCCGCTCCCATCCCCTCCCCTCTGACATATTGTTGATATACCTGGCTGTTCTAATTGAAAAGAAAAAGTTAAGTGTGGCATTGTTGGTGTCCATTTAAACAACTGCTGCATGTAAGAAAAAACAGGAAAATGCTATAAGGTATTATAAGGTTATTTTGGTTATATAAAATAAATTAATAATAAATAATACAATTAAGGTATTGGTTACAGTCCCTGGAGCATGGGCTTGCTGAATGTGGGATTCAAACCCACAACCTTCAGATTTCAAGAGCTATACCAGGTTTTTAGGGTAGTCCTGGGAAGGTGTTTAGAGTCACCTGGACCCTCCTGGGCAAAGGGTCAGGTCAACAAGAGAAGAATCTGATGTCAACTTTGTTGCACCCACCCAGTTACCATGGGGTTGATGGGCTCTGATGACAGACACGATACCTGGGGCCTCCAGTTCAGGCTGTTGATGCTGTGTAGGTATTTATGGACACAGACTCACCTGGATCATCCAGGGCGAAGGATGAGGTCAGAAAGGGGAGAGTCTGTGGTCAGCCTGTTGAACCCAACTGCCATGGGGCTCTGCACACATACCTGGGCCATCCTGTTGATATGGCAGGCCGTCCAGGTGTAGGCATTTATGGACTTACCTTGGTCTTTTTGGGCAACAGAGGTCGGCAAAGGCAAAGGGTTGTCAGAGATCAGGCTGATGCAGCCAAACGATGATGGCTTGATAGGGTCGACCCATAGACTGCAGTGCATTCCCACAGGCTTTGCTAAAAGTGTGCTTGCATTTGCCAAGGATGGTGAACACCATTATACATAATATTTCAATAACATGCTAGTGAAATATACCTGAAGCTTCCTATTACTGCATCAGACAGTCCAAGTGAAGGTATTTATGAACTCACCTGGATCTTTTTTTTTGGCAAATGATGGGGGTGGGGTTGTCAGAAGTGACCAGTTGATTTCCAGCCCAATGCATGCTGAAAAATTGCATTGAGGCTCTTAATACCACCCAATTTCAACCAAATTCATTTGATTTCTATGACCATAAGTCTTTCCTCATAATGAGTTCGTTGGGAAACCAGACCGTGGTTGGGGTCGCAACAGGGTGAGGGTCTAACCCCTGTGATCAAGCAGGCCAGACAGGGTTGGCCAGCCACCCAGGAAACCTGCCCTGCTCTCTGTGCTCTTGTGAATTTTATACTCTTCTCTACCTTTGTGTTTCTCAACAGGGGCTCTAGAGGCCCCCAGGGGTGGTTTGGGAGGCCTCAAGGCATTGAAAATGAGACAGCTGTGGGGGACGGGTGGGGATGGTAGCAGTAGCAATTTTATTTTATTTTTAATACTAAGGAGGACGCTGGTAGACTTATGATGACGTCAAGGTGGGCAAGGGGTCGTTGGTAGGCTTTATGATGAAGTCAAGGCAGACAAGATTGAGAACCATTGCTCTACCTGAAACCAGGTGTATTCAAAGCCAACCAGCCATAGCTTCCGTAGAGTGTCCTCATCTTGAGTGATGTATGGGTGGGGTGGGTTTTGGGGGTGTATCTGTGAGCGAGAGACAACAAGTCTTTGCATTTGCATGTGCATAGGGGCTGGTTGCATAACCAAGGGTCTTGTAGCACACTGAGGACTTTAATTTTTGTTTTTGTCCGTGTTTGTTATGGTAACGAGTAGTACTGGGACAGATGCTCTGGCATCGAAATAACAAAATTATTAGCTTTTGTTTAAACGTTGCAAGCACTTGCGTTGTTTTTTTAGTTAGGTTCTTCTCATTTTGTGGTGCAGTAGCCTCCATGTATGTTTTTTCCATTCTTGGTTCGTTGAAGTTTGATTACTTGATGTTTGACCCTCAATATGTTTTCAGGCCTGCTTCAATATAGGACCCAGCCACACGGTTTCCATGTGAAGTAAACCTCAGCAGAACAGTCTGAGAGTCTATTCATTCAAAGAATATAGTGCTTTCGTGTTAGGTGCCTCCCTCCACTCCTTTTACATCAAGTACATCAAGTGCTTACATCAAGTGTTTTCTGAAATGTACAGTACAGTGTGTGGTGCATGCAGGTGAGAGGGCCTCTTCAGCCATTGTTTGACACATTCAATCCATCCATCCATCCGTTCTTACATTTGACATCCCTCCGTCACATTCCTCCATCCACCCATCCACCCACCCACCTATCCATCGATGTGTCCATACATCCGTCACTACACATCTGTTGCACTTGAAGCCAGTGGAAAGCAGATGTGCCTGATTTATCGCTTCGGTAGAAGAAGTGGGAAGGTCTCTGAGAGAGAGATGGATGCATGAATGTGGATGGATGGAGAGAGAAAGGGAGAAATGGGATTATGTACTAGAGGGAGAGAAGGATAGACGGGTGGATTATTGGATGGACGAAGGGAGAAAGGGAGGGATGGATGCATAGATGGCCAAACGAACAAAGAAATGGATGGACAGATGGAGAGGGGGAAAGGAGGACGGAACTGGGTGGGATGCATTTTAGCTGCAGGTCATTATGTGGCCTGAGTGCTGTCATTGCTCTTCATTATTGGGCTTCTACAGGACAGGACCGGACAGGACGGAGCTCAGTAATGTATGCAGGCACCGCGCCTCTGTGTGCTTGAAACACATACACGATGTACTCCACTTCTCCCTCTCTCTCCCCCTCTCTCTCTCCCTCTCTCTCTCCCTCTCTCTCTCTCTCTTTCACTCTTTCTCTCTTTCACTCTTTGAAACACACACTCCATATTTCATATTCTCTCTCTCTCTCGCTCTCTCTATTACTCTATCTCTCTCTCTCCATATTTCATATTTTCTTTCTTTCTTTCTTTCTTTCTTTCTTTCTTTCTTTCTTTCTTTCTTTCTTTCTTTCTTCCTCACTCTCTCTCTCTCTCTCTCTCTCACTCTCACTCTTTGAAACACACACTCCATATTTCATATTCTCGCTCTCTCTCGCTCTCTGTATCTCTCTATCTCCCTCTCTCCATATTTCATATTATCTTTCTTTCTCTCTTTCTCTCTTTCTTTCTTTCTTTCTCTCTTTCTTTCTTTCTTTCTTTCTTTCTTTCCCCTCTCTCTCTCTCTCTCTCTCGCGCGCTCTGTGTTGTGTGCACACACAGGGCTGGTGTGGTTTGAGGAAGCTGGTCTCTGCAGTGGCAGGCACATTGCTCTGCTCTGCTCTTCCACGCTCCGCTCTGTGGTTTTGTGTGTTATGTAACAGTGAGGGATGTTTGCAAACTCTACATGCTTCCACAAGCACACAGGAGAGAGGGAGGGAGAGAGGGAGAACCAGAGGGGGACCCGAACAAGTGAGAGGGGAGGGAGGCAAAGACTGAAGGGCGGAGGGCAGGGAGAGAGGAGAGGGGGATAGAAGAGCAAGCGAGCGAGCAAGCGAGAGAGGGAGGAAAACGAATTGAGCCCAGAGTCCCAGTACTCCAAACAGTCTGCTAAAGGCCGTCATCTCCTTGGCGACCTTATGGGCTCCGAAGCCCTTTTCTAGTGTAAGCAAACACCCCAGGCACACACACAAAATGTACACACGTGTGTATATATCCAGAAATACACAGATACACACACACATGGGCACACGTATGCAGGCACGCAAATCCACACCCACTCACTGTCAGATCCTAGTGTAAATATATCGCTGTATGTTTGGGCAAATGCACAAGACTGAACTGGAGCCCTTTTTGCGTAGGCACTAACTCAGTCCTGCAAAAGAACACAAACGTGAAAGAAGAAAAAGCAGCCAAGACGCCCTTTTCAAAATGATTGGATACCAGGGAAAGGTGCTCGCTTCTAAGACAAGCTCAGGCAGGGACCTCTCTGTGCAAGTGTGTTCTTTCTTTCCCCCCGAGGTTGCACCATCACACATACTTTCTTTTGTACAATCTCGTTCATTCGTTTGTTCCTTCGATGAAGCGATGATCTTGCTTGTTTGCTGCGGGGCGAATTCAGACAGATCCGTGTGTGCATCTTGTGTGTCCCCGGGCTACGAAAAATGCCTTATCAGCTAGACTCCCTAAAGTGCCTATCACACTATGTGCAGGCCTCCCAGCCTCCTCTCCTCTCCTCCTCTCCTCCTCTCCTCTCCTCCTCTCCTCTCCTCTCCGTTGGGAAAGGATTAAAAGTCTTGTGCAGGTCTTTTTGTGCCTGTGCGTGTCTTGCGTACTTTATGAGCAAGGCTGTGCGTGCATGATTTTAAGAGGGTATGTATGACACCCTCATTTTTCTGTATCCCTTTCCAGAACAAGTTGTGGTGATGCAGAGACGCGGTCACAGGCAGACAGGCAGCCGATGCAGACAGCTAGACAGCCATGCATGTTCCAATGCTTTAGGTTTGCATGTTTTTGATGTTGCACGTTTTTCCTCCCAAGGGAAAAGTAGCTCAAGGTTCTGATTTCGCCTCAGTTTTTTTCCATTGGCCTGTGTGTGCATGGTCTGTGGATCTAAATATCTGTTGCTCAGCGCAACTGTCTGTCAACAGAAGTAGCGGCCGTTGTGTACACTCAAAAAAACAAACACATCTGCTTTCTGTGTTTGCAAATTTGACCAAATCAGTCTATTTTCTCAGAAGCTGCTCTGAGTTTGACATACAGAAGGAGGAGTGTTAAGTGTGTGTCTGAGGAGAAGGCGGTGGAGGGAGAGAGGGGGAGGAAGATGAGGAGGAAGAAGAGGAGCTCCTCTGGTCACACGGCCATTGAGTGTTCGGGTCCAGAAAGACAAGTGCTGTGACTGAGTAAAAAGGAGCAGGGAAAACGAAAGAGGGGGGACAAAGGGGACATGTTCCCTGTCGCAAAGGGGTGGGGTGGGGTCAGAATTGGGTCCTTATTACATTGCATGTATTGAGTTTGGGGCCTTTTTAGATGATTTTGTCCTGGGCCTGGACAAAGTGGTCAACGGCCCTGAGGAGAAGTCAAGTGCTGTGTTGGCCATACTGTGGTCTCACTGTGTGGAGTGTTTGGGTTCAGCTGAAGGCTGTTGCCTAGCGCTGGCTGCAGCTTATGGGTCTGTGACTGTGAGCATTGCAAGGCTCTCTCTTGGCAGACTGGGTGAGTCATCCCACACTGCAATCACAGAGTGCAGGAACACTCGGCAGCAGCCAGTTAGTGGAGTGGAGGACCTCCACCCCTCCCTACTTCTTGTGACCATTAGCAAGGGGCAGCACACTCTGTCAGCTTCTTGCATGCACTTACAATAGCTACACCATGGCACTTCCATTTCTTTGGTTAACTAAAAAACGGCTTTTTGCCTGGACAGTTGTTTGTGGATTAATTATATACTAACTGTATCAAAGCATCCCTTTTTAAAATCATATCAGGATAACAATGCAGATATCACATTGCAGGAATACTCAGAAATATACTAACTGTATCAAAGCATTCCTTTTTAAAGTCATATCAGTATAACATTGCAGATATCACATTGCAGGAATACTCAGAAAAGGCCAGTTAGTGAACCTCCACCCTTCCCTGCTTCTTGTGGCCATTGTAGCAAGGGACAGCACACCCGGCCAGCCAAAAATAGAAGAAGTGATGTGTGTCTAAGTGCGTAAAGCTGTTTGTTGTTTGGGTAGTACTTTTTGTGGATCAATTACATACCGGTATGTACGGTACCGAAAAGTCATGACTCATTTTTAAAAAAAGACCATATGCCCTCTAAGGTAAATATGATAACACGGAGGATCTGTCCAGTACCATTTGCAGTGCAAAAGATTGAAAGGAGACGTTAAATCGGTGGAATTAAGATGTTGTACTTTATATGCACATTTATTTTCTCTCTGTCAAGAGGCTTCGCCAACTCATTCTGTCTGGCTGTGAGCAATGCTAAAAGCAAACATTCACATTGATTATGTTTTGAGGCAAGGCCTCTGCAAGGACAAAGCCTTAATGCTGATCTTATCAAAACCAGGAAACATTCATTGTGTTTTTCTCTTCTGTTTTTTTCACATCTTGTTTGAGTCCTTTTTTGACCTTCCGACACCTTCTGGTGAAGGTGTGTGTTTCTCTTCAAGAGAACGGAAGTGTGAGACATTCCACTGAATGATTATGTTGATGAGGGTTTTTTCCAGTGGGTTGTTTGACAGTATTTTGGGGTTTGTTTATCACATGTAAAAGGTTGTTTTTTTAAGGTTGTATTTTTATAGGACAGTGTGAGACCATGACGGGAAGCGAGTGGGAGAGGGAGACGGGGTAGGGTTGGGAAATGGCCTTGGGCCGGAACCGAGCCCGTATCCCAGGTGCAACAGACAGTGCCCTAAATGTTTGAGCCACGGCCAGGGCCGTAAAAGATCGTTGATTCAACATGAAAAGTGATGTCCCTGGTTGGCCTTGAATCGAATGAGTGCGTTTTATTTTATGCTTTCAGAAGAGCGACTGAAAGCGACAATCCGTTCCATCCCATTATTTTTAAGAGTGAAAACGGTGGTAACAAGTTGTGTTGCCGTGCAACCTTTTTGTCGTTTGTCTGTTTCCATTTTAGTCACGTTGCGTTGTCATGGCCAACGTCTTTAAGCTTATTTAGCAGCTCAAATTTAGGAGACACCTCCAGTAAGCATTATGAAAAACTTGAATACAGCAGTGAAGGGATGGAAGGAGATTGCCAATCAGCTGAAAGTAAAAAAAATACTGTTGGGACTTGAAAGGATAACTGATACTCACTTTTTGTTGCTTTGTCCATTTCTATTTTTTGTCGTCGCTTTGTCATGGCTGACCTCAGAAAGCTTAGTTAGCTGGTCAAATTTATGTGACACTTCATCGGGACATAAAATGATAACTGATGCACACTACTTGTATTACTGAACATGACATTGACAAAAGTACCATATTCAGCTACAAAGTTGTGACGTCTTTAGTTAGACCACGGCATTAGACAGATGCTGAAATTACCTTAGCACACAGTCCAAAATCAT
>NC_085873.1:9144257-9194257 GCF_034702125.1 Engraulis encrasicolus
CTATTCATAAAAAGAAAGAAGTATAGTAGCCTGGACTTAAACAATACAAAAATGTGGTTGCTCATTGTGTGATGACTGTGCACTGAGGACTACAGTAGCTTACAGCCCAGCCCAGCATTTGTTATGGTTGTCAGTGTGTCAGTGTGTTGATCCTGTACTGTGCTGTACCTTAACGTGGCCCCACCCCACTTCACACTCCCTTTATCTCGATGCATCCTGGGTAAAACTGTAAACACAACTCGTGAGTAACTCAGTGTTGTTCGTTGGTATTTTGTTTTTGATTTAGGTCACTTTCATGGCTGTCTGCACTTTATGTGGTAAACCACATTTGTGACATACAGCTAAAAGGATGTCCCAGATCAAGGGTGTGTAACCTTTTTCATTCAAAGGGCCACTTCAAATTTATCCGAGGGCCGTTAAAGTCCTCCGAGGGCCGTATTATAAACACAAACCAGGATTTTCCCCTTCACTTTAGGCCTATACTGAAGGCAGCCACCTTTTTAAACAAACACCACCTTCTCAAGGTTCCCTGAATATAACTTGATTGTATTGCAAATGCATTTTATAAGATTCCTTTACAAAATATGTCATATTTCATGTGAAGCTGAATAACATTAAAATGATATCGGGGGGCGGATAAAATGGCCTCAAGGGCCACAAACGGCACTCGAGACCTAGGTTCCTCACCCGTCCTAGATCAATGGCTCTCAACGTTTTTTGAACAAACTCCCCTTTGACCTCATCATAAGCCTGCCAACGCCTCCCTTATTGTCAAAAAAATATTTGACTAACTACACTAATGAGCCATAGATCCTGAGAAACACTGTCATGGAGTTATGGATGTCTGGGTATTCTTCTGGGTATTCTACTGATCAATCGACACACACACTCTCACACACTCACACATTCAATCTCACACACACATGCGTTATTGTGCTGCATTCTGCATAAAGCTATAAATGCAAGTGACTCATCGTAGTTGATAGATGTGCTTGTTTTCGTCATATTTGTCGCTGTCTGCACCTTTGTACTGTGTTGCATGTGAATGACTCAAACAGTCTACCGCATGATTAGGTGTAGTTTCACATGAGGACACACACACACACACACACACACACACACACACACACACACACACACACACACACACACACACACACACACACACACACACACACACACACACACACACACACACACACACTTTATCTCACGACAGCCTGTGTAAAGCCATAAAACTCAGTGACTCCTCCTTGTTTAAAGGTGTTTTGTTTTGATCATTTGCCTGTCTTTGTTTTGCTGATGCGTATATAGAATAGAACTGAATAGGAATGCTTACATTGAGTGTCATGCAAGCTACCAGATGCCCATTCTCCCTTTGGCATAAATGAAATATATTATGTAGATATGAATCGTTTGATTGATCCATCAATACACTATCAGGCGATCGACATAAGTAGAAGATTACTTGCTGTGGTCAGTGCTATTGTGTAGGACATTGATTAATCACAGCTCCAAAGAAAGTGACTAATCAGGATGAAGGAATAGACTTAAAACAGACCTCTTTTGTCTGGGACACGGTGGACTTTGCACCATTGTCCGTCCTCCAGCCGTCCACACCTAATGGTTATGGGATGTGTTTGACTAGGGTGATGGCTGGCTGGTGGTGGAGGTGGTATGATATGCAGCGCTCTCTGCGCGCATACTGCCAACTTCCTGGTAGTGCGTTTCTGAGGAATGTATGTATTACGAGGTTGGTCGTAGGTGGTAAGGTGGTGCCCGGCCCCTTCTCCCTCCTCCACCCAACGCCACCCAACCTTTTGAGCAGTAGAGTCTTGCCACAAGAAGTGTGGGCAGGCCGCACATTATCGCGATGAAAATATCCACATGCTGACACGCTGAGGTATTCCAAGAGGCTGGTTCAGTTGTAACCCAGGTTAAGTTAACCTTGAGATAGTAAATCATCTAATATAAGGGCATGGACGGCTCATTTTCTTAAATAAATTACGCCTGCAGGCCATCTATTCGTAGGTTTACCACTTTCTGTATGTTAATTTAGCCAGGTTCATCACTTAACCATGTTGGAATACCCGGGCAGGCTACATATTACTGCAATATGAAAATATCAACAGGCTGCCATTGCTAAAGGGCGTGTTGGAAGGATTGGCTAGAGTCCATACATACGCATACCCCATAACACAGCCAGGCCCCAGCTGTAAAGGCTGTAGTTTATACTTTAGTCCAGTCAGTATGCACTTCATAATGTTTAACTCAACTGTTGTGTTTAAGTCAACTGTCTGTGTTTGACTAGCCTCAAGGACGTATTTTTACACGTGAGGTGGAATGTGAAAGCGACATGCCGTTGCATGTTATTCAGCAGATCGTCAGACAATGTAACGTAAAGCTTTCTGTACAAAATGGTGGTCTGAGGTATGCTTACCGGCCATTAATATGTGTAACTCGTAATAATGAGAAGGTGCCCGTTTGGATTACCCTTGTCAGTATTAAGACAAGATAAAGGTGGAGTTATAATGTCAGACTGATACTTTAGTCAGTTGAATCATATTAACACAAGGGTGTTTTTGGAGTAAAATCAACTGAACTGAACTTGAACTGAAAGCATGTGGGTGTGTGTCTCGATCTGTGTGTGTGCGCGTCTGCGTTTAGTAATCTGTCTGTCCGTGTGCATGTGTTTATCTCTGTATCTCTGTCTTTCTATATGTGTGTGTGAGTGGGTGGGTGCGAATGTGTATGCGTCACCCGTGTTTGTGTGTGCGTGAGTGCCATAGCGCGGGTGCTAGATCTGTGAGTAACCCAAGCCATGGCCTGCACAGGTGATGCTGTGCTGAATATAGAGCCAGGCCAACTGCGCCTGCTATTTAAAAAAAGAGAGAGAGAGAGGGAGGGAGGGAGGGAGAGAGAAAGAGAGCGCATATGGACTGCAGGGACCTTGCAAGCATTTTGAAGTGTGCGTGTGCGTGTGTGCCTGCGTGCATTTCCCATTGCGCGCACACACACACACACACACACACACACACACACACACACACACACACACACACACACACACACACACACACACACACACACACACACACACACACAAACACTTTCGTCCATCTGTCTGTCTGACTGTAGCTGTGGGTTTGTTTGTTTGGGTGTGATTGCCACGGTCACTGCAGGCTGGAATGTTGCCGTCTGGCGCTACGCTTGTGTGTTTTCTCTGGAGTTTTTCTTCCATGACATGGGGTCAAGCTTGTGGGAACCACCACCACACCATCCTTGTAGAAACCCCCTCAGTCCTATAGTCTTCTCACACTCCTCTATGGGGGGAGAATGGCACCAAGCCATGCCCTTTTACACATTATACAACACACATGGCATCGTTGTTAGCCTCATCTGACCACACTGATACTGTGCATCACATGATGTGCTTTGTGTGTTTTATTTGACAATGATGATTTGATTATGAGCAGATCCTGTTCAGACATTAGCTCAACCTTCCTGTCATTCGGACTGGTGGGGAAAAGTGAAGCGCTGTTTGTTTGTCTATTTCTCCGTTTATTTTTTATTTTTTAATGTGTTCATTTACGTTCTTTCTACAGTTAGTTTACGACCACTATACTACCACATGGAAGGGTTAGGTTTACCTACCGTGCCTCTTAAGGGAAGTCAAAGCAATTCCGATTACAGTATTCCGAGGAGTATCCATCCAGTTGGAATTTTGACTTGCCTCGCAATAGTGGAAGGTGGTTATGGGAAAGGGTATGGAAGAGAGAGAGACTTGTTGGGTTTGGGGTGTGAGGGTGTGTGAGTGTGAGTGTTTGTGTCTATATATGTTTGTCTGTCCGTGTGTGTGTTTGCGTCTATGTATGTTTGTCAATCCAAGTGTGTGTGTGTGTGTGTGTGTGTGTGTGTGTGTGTGTGGAGGGGGGGGGGAGGGGGGGGGGGGGGGGTTGTGTGTGTGTGTCTGTGCGTGTGTGTGTGTGAGAGAGAATTTGTCTGTCTGTCCAGTAGGGGGATGGGGATGTGTCCTCTGCTGCAAATGAATGAGAGGCAACAGCTGACGACTGGGAGAGGAGAGGAGAGGAGGAGGTGGAGAGGAGGAGGTTAGGGAGTGGAGTCACAGCGTATTGGAACTGCGACAGACCCTCCTTTCGTTTCATCTCCTCCTCTCCTCTCCTCCCCTGCCCTCCTCTCCACCAGGGAGCGACGCTGCCACAGTGGCCAGAGCAGGCTCTGTGCCGCAGCTCTCTTCTCAGCTCTCCTTCACTCATGTGTTTTTCGTCTGCCCTTTCTTTCTTCCGTTCTCGCTTTTTTTCCTGAATGATTTTGTCCTCCTTGAACTGTGTCGGTGTGTGACCACTACCAAGCTTGAGTAACTTGAGGGCTTTGACTTTGAGGAGTAGGACTGAGAAAGTGGTGTGAGAGACCAGAGAGAACATGACCAGAATCGAGAGATGAAGGGATCAAAACTTTTTGTCGACAACCAAAAGAGAAACACACCAAAGGCGATGAGTCGTTTTTATTTTTGCCGTTGTACATTTCCATTTATCTATTGAGGATACCGGGACATGGTGCTTACCGCTCGACCAACAGTGGACCAAGTGAGGTCTCAGGAATGATGCCTTGTCCGTTCAGTAGCCTGTAAAAGCTTGCTGGAATTTAAAATAATGTGTATATTTATCGTCTGTTGTCATCATCATCTTAGTATAATTGGATGACTCAGTTGATAGGATTATCATTCTCATTAAGCTGTGTATTGAACTTGATTAATCCGTGTACCGAGCCAAGTATCCTTGGAAGACAGTCTGAGTCACCATGCTGGATACCAACCACTGCCTGCACATGGACACTTCCTGCTTTTCAAGTGAACCGATATCCGGGATTCCGGATTCCAGCAAGCCAGGAGAGAACAGCATGGATTACGAGGGGCAGACCTACCATAGCTTGAAAGAAGGTGGGAGATGGTGGGGCGTGCATGTAGCAAGCTACTCCTGGGCAAAAGCTACTGGCAAAAAATGTGCCATTGTGTTGTGCCTGTAAACCTATTGGCATGCACTGTATGTGCTGCTGTTGATCAATTTGTGGTGCTACGTGCTTGTGTGTGGTGCCATGCCACAGAATGGCTTATGTATGGGAAACCATGTGCATGCATGTCCTGCAGTGCCTTACTCATGTCATGACTGGCGGCCAGGGCCGGTTTTAAGACATCCGAGGCCCTGTGCAAAGAAAAATGTTGAGGCTCCCCTCAATTTATTACATAGTAATCGATGATGTATGAATGCACAGGAATGCCGTAACGTGACAATGAGGCCCCTGATTGGATGAGGCCCTGGGCAGTTGCCCGACCTTGCCCAATGCAAAAACTGTCTATGAGGGCATTGGTGGGCCTATCGTAGCCTGGTCGAAGGTGGGCAATGGCGTGGGGCATGCATGTACTGTACTGTAGTGAGCGACTCATGTCAGGACGGGACTGGAGGGCAATGGTGGGGCTTACAGGCCATTAGTTGCGTGACTCATCGGAGAGTGCAAGTGTGTCAGAGCCTGTCAGCCTTCCTGTATCTGCTAATGCGTTGCACAGTGTGCTTTTTAAAAAAAGAGTGAGAGCTCTGTGAGTGATTGGAAATGATATCATCTCTCTTTTAAGTAGATGACTCGACCGCCATCAATGTATCAAATTGTCACCGGTTTTCCAGCGCGGTGACTGGGGTTTGTGGGGTTGGAATGGGTGATGTCATACCGTTATACCTGTGGGGGCAGTCGTGGCCTAGAGGTTATAGGAACACTCCACCTCATTTCAGGAAATAGATTGTATGTAGTTAACCCCTTGTTAAATATGATAATACATATATGACTTTGTCTCACAGTGTTGGGTTGTCACTGTTGCACTGTCACAATGTCCAAATGTCACCAGTGTGTTGGTTATTGTGTGTTAGGTTGCCACGTGTGTGTGTGTGTGTGTGTGTGTGTGTGTGTGTGTGTGTGTGTGTGTGTGTGTGTGTGTGTGTGTGTGTGTGTGTGTGTGCGTGTGCGCAGTGTATGTCTTGTGCGCATGTGTGTGCACATACATTCACTATGTGCGTGTGTGTATACCTTCTGTGCGTGTGTGTATGTTGATGTGCGTGTGTGTATGTTGATGTGCGTGTGTGTATGTTGATGCGCGTGTGTGTATGTTGATGCGCGCGTGTGTGTGTGTGTGTGTGTGTGTGTGTGTATGCGTTCGTGTGTGTGTGGTCAGGGTCAGGGGCCCGGTGGGGAGTGTTTTAATTATGCCCAGCTCTACAGTGAGGCCGGGGATTAACCCAGTTGGCAGCTCTGCCAGCTGCTACTTATTTTAGTGCTCAACTTTTTGTTTTGCTTTTTAAGCCCTTTGTGTTTTTTTGTGTTATTAATGTTGTACATTCGGTTTCAGTGACAGTAGGAAACAAATGTGCAGGAATTAGACGAAGAGCAGCTGTAGCATCCTCCACCTTTCTCTATTCTCTCCATTCTCCTTCGTCTTCTTCTCTTTATCTCTCTCTCTCTCTCTCTCTCTCTCTCTCTCTGTCTCTCTATCTCTCTTTATCTCTCTCTCTCTCTCTTTATCTCCCTCTTTCTCTCTCTCTCTCTGTGTCTCTCTCTCTCTCTCTCTCTGTCTCTGTCTCTGTCTCTCTCTCTCTCTATCTCTCTATCTCTCTTGCTCGCTTTCTCTCTCTCTCTGTCCTCTGTGACTGCTTTGAGCAACGGGTACTTATACAAATGTCTCTTTGATTTACAGTAATAGAGCCCAGCTTCACAAATAGGTGTGTATGAGAGAGAGAGAGCGAGCTTGTGTTTCCTTTCCTCACCGCTGTCATTCTACTCTACTCTACTCTACTCTACTCTACTCTACTCTACTCTACTCTACTCTACTCTGCTCTTCTCAGGCCTGCCGTGGGGCTTGAAATAGTCTGTATTGCTGGGGCGGGAGAGCTGAGTGGTGCAGTAAAACTGAAAGCAAAGCAACAGAATGAATGATGAGAATGTGACATGACACTGGATGGCAGGGGCAGCAACAGCAGTGTCAGTGGTAGCAGCACAAACAACATTATGTTCAGCAGGCGATGGTCATTATTCTGTTTGGTTTGTTTGTGCGTGTGGCAAATAGTCAAGTCAAGTGTACTTCATTGTCATTTTATTTATACTTGTACATACCTGACATTACACAGGGGACTTTGTTTTGTATGACATGTGCAATTAAAACGACACAAACATATTTGCAAAGTGAGGTGGAGGTATGGTATGCTGTGATAGGGTACAGTGTGAAATCAGAAAGAAGTTAAAATGTGCACGGTGACCGGAGGGCAGTGGGGTGTTGCAATACAGTGTTACCCACAGAAGTAGCATTGTGTGGTTCTACCAGAGATTCTTTAAGTATATAGAGATATGCCAACATAATAGGTGTCTATGGGCACCTAACGTGACCAGGTTCCGGTCTGCCTAAAGGGGCGTGTCATAATGCTCCTACATTGAATAGAACAGTCCTTAGGTCTGCCTAAAGGGGGATCCCCCCCCTTCCCCCTTGCAATAGTAGAACACGGAAACAATGGACCAATGGAACCTCTCTCTCTCTACTCTCTCTGGTTCCACTGGCAAAAAATGTGCCATTATGTTATGCCTGTATGTATCCCTATTGGCATGCACTGTATGTGCTGTGGCAGCCTTCTTCCTTCTCCACCTGTGCCAGACTGTCCTGCCCGCCTGGTCCCTCTCTGGTCCCAAGTGGCATAAGCACACACAGCCCTCCTGCTGGCTGTCGCATAGCCTTGGCACATGAGCCAAGACTGTAGGTGTGTGTGTGTTTGTGTTTGCTTGCATGCATATATGTGTGCACGTGCTTACACTGTATATGTGTGGAGGGAAAAGAGTGTCTGTATGCATTTGGAATGGATATGTTTAGAGGCCCAAACATGTTTGAGTGTTTGTGTGTGGGTGTGTTTATATCTATGGGTATCCAGAAGGCCACTAAGTAATTACTCTGCAATGTAGGGGGATTGGTTTCCTCCCCCTGAGAGATTGTCAGTCTGTCCCCCCACACCCCCACCAACCCCGTCCCAGTCCTCCTGCTGTTGAAGGTGAACTGTAGGGTTGCCAGTGTTCCACAGTGTTCGTCAGTGTTCCACTGTTGGCTATGATGTCATAGAGGTCGTCCACGGCGACAGGTGTGCGCCTGCTCCCTCGGATGCCACGGCCAGCCGGCTGCTGTCCACTTCACTCAGCCTGGCCAAGGCCTCTCTTGGGTGCACACTGTTGCAACACACACTGTCGGCAACACACACACACACACACACACACGCGCGCACACACACACACACACACACACACACACACACACACACACACACACACACACACACACACACACACACACACACACACACACACACACACACACACACACACACACACACACACACACACACACACACACCACTACCTCCTCTCCTGTCCGTAACAACTGTTTGGGTTGATGTTGTATACACTGCCAAGACCACCTTGTGGTTCTCGGCTAAGTCGAGCCTCTTCTGTGTTGGTCAGTTAAAATAGCAAATGTTATTGGTTATTATTTCCTAGAACTAGAAAGTGGGCAAACGCATCAGTGGACTGGTCAAAGCGGTCAGACTGGAGCGCAGTGCTTGTTGCTATGGTAACTTACTACCCAACACACAACTGGCATCTTGTGGACAATTTATTTTTCTTAAATTATTCATGGCCCTGTAGAGCAGAAGTGTAAAAACTGGACTGACAGAGTAAAAGTCCTGCTGAGGTTTTCCGTCTGCCTGTGCCCTCAAAACAGGTGGTTTCACAAATTAGCTCATCAACCTCGCTTAAGGGAAGTGGTAATTGGGGTCAGCTGGTTCATTGAATCGGCTGGAGCAAAAATATGGCAGGGTTTGTAACTTTATATACACGGGTTTTCCCACCTGTGAAGTCGAGAGTAGCCTCCTGTCTTCGTGTTGAGGATTGACACATCCATCGCATGCGTTTCAACACGGTCACTTCTGAAAAACAAAGAAACTGTGTTGTACGCAGTATTCAAATCCCGTTTTGCATAGAGGTGTTTTTTTTAACCCTTTGCGCCCAAGTGTTTTTTGCCCACTCGCACACAGTTCAGGTCATTCGGAGCCCCAGTTCGGTCTCCCATGTAGTTCTCAGGTGGTGAGCCCCACCCGCTTGCCCTCCATTTGACCACCACCGTAAACACAACGCAACACACACACACACTCATATTCCGACACGTAAACACACTAGTTTTGCCGCCGCGTTTTGCCGTGCATCAGATGCAGCGGTTGAGTGTGCAGAATCAGGAAGTGTGTAACACCACCCCCCATCACACCACTACTGCTTCCCCTTACACACAGCCAGAAGTGAAGCAACAAGTAAACGAGAGACAACGAGAGAGAGAAGAGAGAAGGGCGTAAAGACAGAGAGAGAGAGCGGGAGAGAGAGAGAGGAGAGGAGAAGGAAAGAGCGGTGGTCACCCTCAGTACATTGCACTACTCTCTGCCACTTGCTCGTATAGAAACACTCAGAGAAGCATCGATGGGAATGGCCTGCTAAAGTCAATTAGTTCGGAGAGACGGCGAGAGAGCAAGCCTACCCGTCATCATCACTTCTTCAACATTGTCGGTGCTCAACATCTGACTGACACTTTTTTTCTCTCTCTCTCTCTCTCTCTCTCTCTCTCTTTCTTTCTCTTTTTCTCTGTCGCCCTTTCTATCCATCTCTCTGTATCTCTGTCTCTACCCCTCTCTCCACATGCAGTCCTACAGCTCAAACTACAGCAGCGACGTACACGAGAGGAGCTGGTCAGTCAAGGGATCATGCCTCGTAAGTATTATCTCCTTACTTTGTTTTGTTTGTTTGTTTGTTTGCTTGTGTCCCCACCATTTGGATGAGGCTCAGCATAGGCCAAAAGTTTCACTCAGTCAAGTATCTTCCATGCACATCCACAAATTTCGAAACTGATTCAGGGTCAAGTCAGTGCTTTAAGTGGCAAAAGAGAAGAATGCGACTAAAGAAAGTGATTAAATGCAATATTATAATAAGTATGCCATACAAAATCAGAGTATTGTAGAAACTAACGCAGAGAAGTGTCAGTAGTCCGTAGTGGTGGCACTAGTTCAAGTTGAGGCAATGGTGATGGTAGGTGTGCAGGTCATTGTTGCCTCAGCATAGGCCAAAATCAGCCATCTCAGGGGGCCCTCGAGTGGCATCCACACAAAGCTCCCGTCTTCAAAATTCAGCTTTGCAAACACTCTGGTGTCTGGCTTTATTCCTAGATGTGCTTTTATATAAACTGCATACAAAGACATGACTCATGATGTTGACCTATGAAAACGAGACAAAGAAAATTGCATGCAAATCGGCCTGTGTAGTAGAGAGGCATGCAAACAATACGCCCTTTTGCACTTAACATACTTACCACTGCATGAACCTTGTGGTAAGCCGATGAGCTGTTCACTGTTAATGTAAATACTCCTACTTTAATGCCACATAGCAGTTATTATGTGTATATGTGAGAGTGTGCGTGTGTATGTACAGTATATATTACATCCTCTGTTATGGCAGAGAGTTCATGTGTCAACTGCACTCCAAATGGGGAATCTAATGCATGCCCATGTAACGTCTCCTAAAAATGTCAAAATAATGTTCGGGGTGTGCCTCTTGCCTCACCTACTTGCCAGTTATATAACGGGTGCTGCTGGGTGCTGGAAACGCATAACTTGCGTTTTTTTGTTTGTTTTTTTTTCTCTCGCACACCTCAGCTATTGATGAGATGACCCAAAGGTCACTGATCAGAGAAAGCTATAAAACTCACGCATGCTGACCATTTCTCTTTGAACTTTATACACTATGTTTCTTTCTTCATCGTGATGAAGGTCTAATGACTGAAACATCGTGGATAAAGTGAAAATGAAATGGTCAGTGTGGGGGTGAGTTGCAGTTTTTGCAAGAACCGCATAGACGAGAAGCAGAATTACCACTCACTTCTTAAAATTGCAACAAGAGCTCTATGGCCATCTCCGATGAAGACAGCCGTGCTTCTGTTATCAGGTAGGGTCAGCTTCCCCTTCTGTTTCCACTTCCCCTTTTGTCTTCACTTCTGCCCAAAGCGGAGGAGACAAGCTGTCCAAACTCTGCACTGTGTACACATGTGCACAGGGCCGCTGACCGCTTTGGCCGAGCCCGAAACAGTAATCTGAAAGGCCCCACCACCCAATACATACAATGTGATGAGGACCCAATGCTGGGCCTCCTCTCTCCGTGGGCCCAGAACAACTGACCATTGGCTTCCCTATGTGTGTGTGTGTGTGCACTGTGTTGACACGCTGTGCATGCTGTACTCTACATGCTGTGCACCACTGCAGACAGTGGTAATCTAGCAACGCACAGACCAGTAGCAGGGAGCTCAAGGCCTCCAATGTCTTGGAAACAACTGGGTGGCCAAACTCAAATGGCTGCCATGTCCTGTTGTGGTGTTGGTTCATGATCAAACATTTGGACCATTTTAAATCATTTACTGATCTCTGTCTACAATGGTTTTACCACCACAATAAAAACAAACATCTGGTCGACCTCAAGCGCATCAGAAAAAGAAGTCTGGGAGTTGCCCTAGGAAATGTACCATAGCACATTATTATCAAACTGCTAACACTGAAAGAGGTCCAAGCTGACCCAGCATGAGGAATGGTTAAAAGAGGACTTTTGGGGGCATGGTGCCTCAAGGAGCTAAGACACCATACCATTACGCCAGCAACCCGAGTTCGATTCCGGCCTGAGGCCCTTTGCACAGTAGGCCCTGTACAATTTTCGACGATTTTTGTAGCTATATTTTCTTCAGTCACCTGTGTTTGCGCTAAATGAAAGTTTCTGCTGTTTCAAAGTTTTTGCAGAGGGCACTGCACTCCAGGTCTTGCAGTATATCCTGACCAGAACAATGTCAGTGGCGGGTCCCCTTGGCACTCTTGCCTCCCTGATCATGTCTCCTGTCAGGATACTCACAGTGCAATAGTGTGTTATCTAACAGCAGGAAGCACATTGGTCCAGGTGTTTTTGCAGCGCTTTTGTTTTTGTTATTTTTTCAATTCTCTGCTTCCTATCATGCCAGACAAACCAAAACAGTTTCATGACATCCTGGAAAACATTGAGTGGATGAGTGAGGGAGGTACTTTTTTATATATAAATCAGATGCTGCAAAAAATGGTTGTAGATTGAGTGTAGCATCTGGTTAAAAACAGATAAGAGGACAAAATGTGAAAGATCAGCTCTTCTGCAGTGACGGGAAACACATGAAAACACATGGTTGCAGGCCATGGTGGTAGGTTTGACCCGGCAGACAATGGTCACGAGGCCACAGCACCACCTTGTACAAACCCTACCCCTCGCTACCCTACCCCTCCTTCTTGTCATGATCTCCACAGTCCTATCCAAAATGAAGACAAAAAGCTCTTTAAAAATGATAATTAACAAAACAAATAAAAGACGCCTGTTAATTCCACCTCCCCTGAGCTGTGTGGACTTTTCCAGGCCAAGTTTCCTGTCTACGACCTTTGCGTGACAGCCAAGCTTAAATACTATACTACTGGAGTCAACGGTCAGTCCAGCCCTACACTGCCGGGGTTAGCAGATAGCACAGGAGGTGAGACCAGGTGAACAGACGCGTTTCCGGTGTCACATGTTCCTCACTTGACCAGCTCACTATTAAAAGAAACTGGAAACTGTGCCCCGAGATTTTGGGGCGACAGTCCAAGTAATGCAAGTAACTGTTGTGCCTCGGCAAACCTGGCAACCTCTGAATGCCTCAGGGTTTGACCTCATAGCGAGGCACCTTTCAGCAGGAAAGGGCTGGAGGGAGGGGCGCCCCAGCTGTTTCAAAGTAAATTGATCCCAAACAACTGATGGCAGGCCCCTGAATGTTATGCGGGACTCTTTGGATGTTACATCATGGTGCTATGCCGCTTTTGGCGGGCCCGGGACAAAGTCATCTGAACCACCCTACACCCCCACTCGATACATAAAACGTAATGGTGGCCCAAGTCTGGGCCCCCACCTCCCTGGGCCGGGGACAACTGACCCCTTTGTCTTTACACCCCTGTTGACTTCCCTACTCCACTGCACCACCAAGGGCGGATTACTGCACGGGCCTAACGGGCCTAAATGCAAAGGGTGCCTTTTTTCACACTTTTAACAAGTGTATTTTCAAAATTTCTCGGGTGACAAACCCCCCGAACCCCCAACAACATAGTGTGCAACATCTGTCCTGAAATCTTTTTGTAAACCATTCCAAACACCCATGGACTCAGGGCGGCCCTCCTTGTTGTCCTGCCCAGGGCCCCATGAAGTCATGATCCGTCCCTGTGCTGCACCACCCACTGCTGTGCGCCCCTGTGACACCACTGGACATGGAGAAGTTTGACCTTCGACTAGCCCAAGCTGCATGTCACTCGGGACAGATTTCATCACCTCCCTCCCTCCTCCACCCTCTCCTCCCGCCCCGCGTTGCTCAATTCGGCCATCTTGCATCAGCTTCAACCGCCACACTTTGCAGAGGACTGCCCAGAACATCAGCAGTTAGGGCCACAGGACTGTTCATCAGGAGTTAGAAAAGCAATACCATCATGTGTGTATAGAACAATTGGAACCCTATGAATGCTATTGCAATATTGCATAATGGCAGTATCTGTCACAGTGCCCTGGCAATGCATGCAATATTGATACATGAAATATTCAATGCACGTTTGACGGCTGTCTTTTTGGAGGTGCTTCAGTGACGCCTGTATTTGCACAATTCATGCAACATGCTGCTCGAAGTGCTTGAACAGCTTGGCAGTAACACATTTTGTATGAATTCAGAGTTCAGTAAGTAAAAACCCTGCCACAAATTCGTAGTTGGAGTTTGTCCAGTGCGTTTTGGTTCAGTGCCCAGTTCCTTAATTTCAATGAAGAAGCCATCACTAACACTTACAACAGTGGCCACTACTACTACTACTACTACTACTACTACTACTACTACTACTACTACTACTATTACCACAATTGCTATACTACTATTACTGCTACTACTACTACTACTATTATTAAAACTAGTCCTAACACTACGACTACTGCTACTTCTACTGTAACCCAACCTGCTAGTCAAACTACAGTAGTATGTTCTTTGTTTTGTCATCGACCCCCCTTTGTTCAGAACCACTTGATGATAAGCCGACTGACATTTTCACAGGCGAGTCAGTTCTGCTTTGAGAGGGGATCGCTTCAGATCACAGGCGACAGTGATGCAGCACGATTGTTTCTCATGTCTTGTTTTCTTTCTCTCTCCATCTCCATGTCCATCTTTCGCTCGCTCTCTCGCTCTCTCGCTCTCTCTCTCTCTCTCTCTCTCTCTCTCTCTCTCTCCCTCTCTTGCTCTCTCTCTACCTCTCTCCGTATCCCTCCGTTCTTTTGTAGCACTGAAGAGCCCAGCAGCTTTCCACGAGCAGAGGAGAAGTCTGGAGCGCGCCAGGGTGAGTGGGACACACACACACACACACACACACACACACACACACACACACACACACACACACACACACACACACACACACACACACACACACTTTCATTACAATGTTCACGCTGTGTATACACCCATATCCAAACTCGTACAGTTGCAAATTGGATGCTTAGTTGGGCCCATATTCCCAATTTGAAGTGGTTACTCTAAATATGTTTCATGTTCTCTCCGGTGACAAGAGCATTATTTTAAGGAAGGCATGTACAAAATCATGGGTGTCTCAGTCTCCATAGTGTTACTTTCCCCCAGTGTACTTCTGTACAATTCTAAACTGTGCTTTGCTTCATGACAAGTACTGCCACATAGTGCACTGGCATTACTCTCTGGCATTCGATTGGCCTGTATGCTCTGTTTTTCCCTGTGCACGTATATGTATGTGTTAGATTTTGGTGGTTTTCAGACTGGGACTATCCACCTATTGTAACTGATGCGTTGTGTTTCTTCAGATGCAGTAAAAACACTTGACGCAGGATGGTTTCCTGATTTATTGTAAAAGCAGGTTCAAAGACTCAAATAAAAGACTTGAAGTTAAAACAGACAAAATGTAACGGGTTGACCAAGAGTCTAAGTGAATGTTTCAGAGTCATAGAATGGCAGTGAGTCGGTGTGGTGCACTTCTTGATGTTGGGTTGGTCATTCACTACTCATTCTTTGTAAGTGTCTTTGGATAAAGGGTCTGCTAAATGAAATGTAATACAGTAGATTAATGCACGGCTTATTTGGCAGCTGTCCTTTAGGAAGTGCATACAGCATGAGGTGCTTCTGTACAGCGTGAGGTGTGGGGGCCACTTTTGGTTCCCATAACTGAATTAGTCATTGGGGAGCTTATAGCTATAGACTGAATGACCACACACACACACACACACACACACACACACACACACACACACACACACACACACACACACACACACACACACACACACACACACACACACACACCAACATTCAGCACATACCCTCTGGCCTGTGCTAAAAGTCACTTAAAGTGCAGTAACTTCTGTTTTTCTATTTTGTTCTGTTTAGCGGAGTCTTTTGATATACGTTTTGAATGTATTCTTGGTTAGTTTATTTGTTGAAGTGATGCACAAGGCAACTTTTTGATAAATGTGTCTGTGCAGTGTTAATATTAGATGTTTATCACATAATCAGGAGAACTTGGAGTAGCTGCTGAGAACTTTTGTCCACCATTCCATCAGAAAATGAACAGCCTGTTACCCAAATAAGATACCCTGAGTATCATGGCATTAATGAATGCAATATTTAATCTATTTTACAATTACTTATCATTCCCTTTTTTTTGTCTGTTCCAGACGGAGGACTATCTGAAACGCAAGATCAGGAGTCGTCCTGAGCGGTCGGAGTTGGTGAGAATGCACATTCTGGAGGGTGAGTACCGAGAGCATTTTAAGAAGTTAGGTATGCACACTAGCGAAATGAGCTCCAAAAACTTTATTTAAATTTTAACTTTATTAAATTAAAACAGCAACGTTTCGATCACCCTGGATCTTCATCGCGCTTGACGATTTATTTTTTGGAGCTTATTTCGCCAGTGTGAATTCAACACCCTTTTTTGCAAGTGCCTTACCGCGCGAATAGACCAGGCGCGATGCGATTCAAGTGACAGAGCGCTATGCACAATTGAAGCGACTACAGTATGTCCGTTACAAGCAGAAGGCAAAGCATTCAAACATTCCCATTGGCTGTGGTCACTGACCTCTATACAGTCATTGGCTGTCGCTGCTTTTCGCCGAACCGCGTCAGAGAAAGTTGAAAGGATTTCAACTTCAAACTGTTGCGCTCGTCGCGCAAATCGCTCTAGTCTCCAGAGTCGCAACAGTTTGCTAGCAACACTAACACAACACTGTAGATAAGGCCCCTTCTTGAGGAACAGTGAAATGCACCGGACTGCTGAGGGGGAACTAACATGTTTGCTAGCAAGCTGCAGTGGAAATGTCACACTGTTTCAAAACACTGACATCACACAGCTGTAAAATGTCACCTTAGTTGAGGTTTGATACTGTATATACTGTTGTCACACAAAAGGGGTCTAATTGCTGCACTTTACCCAAGTAGAGATCGCTTTGTGACCTCTTGGAATGCTGAATCTTTGTCATGGTCATGGTCATGATAATGTTCCCCGACTTCTGGTGTAGGACAGTACACTGCATTTTACATGATAGCAGATGGTCATAGTAGCTTTGAAACATTAGGTAAGCTCAGCCGTATTTTAATTTCCTGCCCTTCTTTTCCTTATGAAAGGTCGTGTCGTGGCATATCAGGGCAGGCGTCCGCACGCATCACTTATTCTTTTTAATAATTTGAAATTGTCATGTCACCCTTTCGTCCAGAACACAGTATCGAGCATGTGTCATATTCATGGGGTCTACTCTAGACAAGACAAGGGCTGTTGTCTAGCAGTGTTCTCACCAGTGTTTGGTGGGTGTGGTGAGCAGTGTCTCATGTTCTGGACAGAAGTGGTTTACACATGCGTGTATGCATTTGAGCTCATATCCTCTATGTATATAAAGTTTGCTTTAACCTCAGTTGGTCATAAAAGAAGCTATTGAATTCACCGCATCCATCTTGACAAACCGCACACTTCTGCTTTTGGGAGTTTCTCTTGGGTCTTGGTCAGTGCAGTTGACCAGCTGTCATGTTTCTCTGCAGCGTGAACAATTCTGAATTGACTCTTATGCTTCCAGTAATGTTTTACCACATCTCTTTCTTTTAAAGACCCACTACTTGAAAAGCCCCATTTTCACATGCTTTCTTTTGACATGGTTCCTTAACATGCAGTGCTGATGAAAAAAGTCTGTAAATGACTGTTGTATAGTTTATTTGCGTGTATGAAACTCTCCTGCTACGTCAATAAACATGCTTCTGCCCTCCTGTACAGAGGTATTTTTCTGCAGATATACAACAAAGAACGTGAACTAGCATTTTTATTGTTTAGCACATATATAATTTCCCTTAGAAGTGGAACCCTCTATCTTTTTTCCAGTGTTCATATGTGCAAAAATAATAAAATGTTAGATGTTCATTTGCATATAAAATACCCTTTATACATAGATAAACGCCTCCTGCCTTTGTGCACAGAGATGTCAGTGGAGCCCCCACTCATTTTTCCCCCCATGTGGAAATGAAAGCAGCCTAGCATGTTATTGCTGTCTTCATACGTAAACAACAAATGTCTCCTCCTGTCACACTGTGCAGAGACTTCAGCAGAACGTTTATCTTCAAGTTTTGTCTCGTTTTCTTTAAACTTAAATGGTGGCCTCCTCTCCTCTCACCATCAACGGAGCCTTCTCTCTTTATTTTGTGATTATAAATGAACGCAGCCTAGCATTTTATTGTTTTCTGTGCCGGTATATGTCAATATACTTGGCACATGCTTTCTTGTATTGTGTTGTCTGGTATTGTTTGCTTGCATTTGACTAATTATTTAAAAAAAGGATAAATAATAATGAGTAAAGTAATGGCGTATACAACATAACATTACATGGCCTTCCATGTCCCTGTGCAGAGACAATAGCGGAGCCTTCTCTGCAGGCCAAGCAGCTGAAGCTGAAGCGAGCTCGGCTGGCGGACGACCTGAATGACAAGATCTCGCACCGGCCCGGACCCATAGAGCTCATCCACAAGAACATCCTGCCCGTGCACACCATCATTGGTACGCCAGACTAACACACACGACTGAACGCAGACACGCACACACACACACACACACGCTCACTTGTACGCGCACACACTTCAGCCACTCTTGCATCTCTGCATTTGTTTACCATTTCTCAGCACTTAGGTAAGACTGGGATCAGATACCTTGGATTGAAAGCCCTTAAGTTGGACAGCACTGCACCTTCCCATCCTTAGCCATTATTCTGGGTGGTGTGTGCTTACCGGAAGCTAATTTACTCAATTTAGGGATTGACTATGATAAATGGTCACCAAAGTGGACTTCCTTTGTACATTCAAGTCTTTTCGCCCACAAGTCGTCCATAGATTAGCCCATCACACAGTAATCAACACATCTCAACACCTTAAGGCCTCCGCTTGAATGTTGGTGTTGAAATGTTTTGTCGCTGTTGCACAGTGGATGTACCCTGTGGATGTTCTCATGCTAATTGAGCTCCAGTGTTGCCACATCATGCCACGCCGTGAGCGTTGCACGACACTCACACCGCTACACTAAACTGACCTGCTGTTGAGTCACAAGCGGTTTGCTGTCGTTGCCACACAAGGGCTGTTTTTTTCTATTGTGTGGACTTTTTGTATTGTATTCATTGCACGGCAGTTTGTTTTGTAATGCTGAGTTTGAAGAACTGGCCACAAAGACCCGTGGAAGTGCAATGGGATTCACAAGGAAGAAGTAGTTTCTGTATTTAGTGATAATATGATGCTCATCACCCATCTATAGCCTAGGGGCTGCCTCAATAGTGAAATGCTACTTGGGATGAAGTGCTACTTCAGTGGGGAAGTACACACCTGATTAACGCCCCGTCCACATTAAGCATGATATGTATGTAAACGCATGATCGTGTATCGTTAATGCCTCCCATATCTACTAACATGGCGAATTCAAACACTGGAACTGGAGCTTTTTCAAAACGACCGCTGATGGGCAAATTTCCATTGATCTTGCTTAATGTGGACGGGGCCTTAGTGCCAGATCAGACGGAAGGTGGCGTGGTGTTCAACAGGTGGTTGTGTCTCCTCAGGTGAGGGGTCACCAAAGGGAGACAGCTCTTCATTGGACGAGGACAGCAGTGATGCACTGTCGCCTGACCAACCGGCCAATCACGACTCTCCGCTAGGATCCAGTCAGCAGCACTCGCCGCCTGACATGGTCAACCTGAACAGCAACCCCTCCCCACCACAGGTACCCCACAAACACTGTTATGAGCTGAAACTTTGAAAGGGTGTGTCTCCATTCTGCCTTCTTGCACCACGATACAGGTTTGGGGGTCTGCGTGTCTCAATTTCTCAGTTGGTTCAATATCATTACAGTCCTAGATGCTATGAGACCATTGACTTGAAAGGACTCTTAAAAAGAGAAGTGGTGGTGTTTTCTGAATAAAGGTGCAAAAATGGCAACCATAAAATGCATTTGTGATCAAATCCATGCAATGCTCCCAAAATGTGAGCAGAAATTGTGAATTACATTAGGACCCTTTTATGATGATAAAGCATATATCAGATATATCAGATGATATCATCTGACATATATCAGATGTCAGTTGTTCTTGATTCTTTTGTTTGCCACTATATGAGACTCTCACATGACATTCATTCGTAAAGCTGAATGAGGGGTTGTTAAAAGCCACTAGCCTACATAGAACAATGCAGGAACTTCAAAATCGAAAGCAGATTGCTGTTCAAATGAAAAGTGAAACGGTAGAAGAGTTAATTATTGTATTATTTAAAGCCTTGAAAAGGGAAACAGTAAGTAAGTTATTCACTGGTTATCCTTCCCCATACAGTATCTCCCAAAAGTAACTTCCTTCACAGCATCTCTGCAGATATTCATTAATCTATCTTCATGCTACAACACTGAAGAACTGACACTTTGACGCAATGAGAAGTAGTCGTCAGTGTACAGAAGTAAATTCATCGTTTCCTCAAAATAATACAGTCATGGTGGCTCAATGAGCTAAGATGGTCCGATTCCAACCCGTTCTTCCCCACCTGCTCTCCACTCATTTCCTGTCTCTCTCATCGGTTCAGTCTGCTTAATAAAGGTGAAAAAGCCACAAAAATATATTTTAATAATCCAAATAACACATTCTGCTTCCTCCTCTCCTTCCATCTGTCTTTTTTTTACAGTTCCTGCCCTCCCCGCCCACTCTGCAGCTGAATGGCGGCGATGTGCCCGCCCCCCACCACACACTGACCAATGGGGCCGTGGCAGCCTCCACTCCTCGGCCAATCACGGGCCACACAAAGGTGGGCTCATCATCCTCATGGCACCCTCACAACACTGTCATGTACTCCAAAATGAATCAAAAATCCTTAGTCGCTCACCAGACAATGCAACTCACGTCTTCTTCCCATCATGTGCTATTAGTGTGTGACTTACCGTTCCGTAAGCTTCCCTAATGTACAATATACAGTACCTTTCTGTAACAGGTCCTATTATGTTGTATGATTTCCTGTAAGGATTATAAAGGTGACATACTAGCTACCCTCGACACACTGCATTGACTACACAGAGTTTGAGTTGCATTTGACTGATCAGATTGTTCTGTCTATCTCTGTCTCTCTCCGCTTTCTCTCCGCTCACCCCCCACTCCATCCATCCATCCACAGTCCTCGTCCAAGTCCAGCTCGGAGCGCGCCTCGCAGCGGCCCAAGAAGGCCAAGGACAGCAAGCCCAAGGTGAAGAAGCTCAAGTACCACCAGTACATCCCCCCGGACCAGAAGGTGGACCGCGAGCCACCGCCCCAGATGGACTCGTCCTACGCCAAGCTGCTGCAGCAGCAACAGCTCTTCCTGCAGCTGCAGATCATCAGCCAGCAGCAGCAGCACTACAACTACCACACCATCCTGCCCGCACCACCCAAGTAAGTAACATACCTACCACACCATCCTGCCCGCACCACCCAAGTGAGTTTAGGAGTGTGTGTATGTGTGTAAGACAGGGGTGTGTGTGTACAGCATACCACACCATTTGCAATGTGTGTGCGTGCGTGAACCACAACATGCAGCCTTGACCACCCGAGTCAGTTAAAGCATGCTATCTGTGTGTGTTGGTGCATATTTAAGTGCGTATCTCTGTGCGTGCGTGCGTGTGTATTTGTGTGTGCACTCTTGCGTTTGTGGAAGATGCACATGTTTGTTGACATGTTTTACTTGATCAGTTGACACGAAGGGTGAAAGAGGATGAGGTCGTTGGCTGTATGGTTAGATGAGAAAATGAAAGAAAAAACAGAGGAGAACATCGAGAGACCGTGAGACTACATTTGGGCGAAAACTGTGTGCATGTGAGAAATTACATATTCTCACTTGCAGTTTCATGTGTAGACACTATCCTGCTTGCAGTTTAATGTGATGACACTAGAGGGCACTGTGACCCCTCTCTCTGTCACGGACAGTTATGTAACTTCACAAGAGGAAGTCAGAGGAAGTCTTTTTCTCAATGCAGCCATTTCCTCTCTCTCTCTCTCTCTCTCCCTCTCCCTCTCCCTCTCTCTCTCTCTCTCTCTCTCTCTCTCTCTCTCTCTCTCTCTCTCTCTCTCTCTCTCTCTCTCTCTCTCTCTCTCTCTCCCTCTCTCTCTCTCCAGGCCCCCCAGCGAGCAGCAACAGCCCCCTCCCGCCCCTGCCCCACCTACCCCTGCCAACACTGGGCCCTCTCCATCTCGTGCTGTGCCAACCCCCAACGCTGCCACCACCAACACCCCCACCTCCACCATCAGCTCCCCCTCCGGCAGACAGAGCCAACCCCCCTCTGCGGATGCCAAGCCGGGCACCCTGCCCGCCAACCTGGATGAATTCAAAGTAAGCAAAGCACGGCTGGACGGGGTTTCTGGGCACTAGTAAAGCGTATATGGGGGTTTAATAGCCAACGGTGTAAGGTCAGACTCCTGCTGTCAAAGGGTTTGCTTGCTGTGAATTACAGTATGTTGAATTATGGTCAGAAGCTGGCTCACACTGCAGTTTTTACAAAATGGAAGTGTTGGTTCCCCCTCTAGAGGCAGAAGACCAGACATACAGAATAGAGAAGTTTGAGGTGTAGATTTAATTTTAAAGTGTGAATACATACACTTGCTTTACTGTTATTTACAGGGCAATCAGCCTTATTTATGATGAGCCCTTTTTTCAGTCTCTGGTGCTAAGCAGGCAATATGTAAGTTATGGCACAGCTCCTCACAGCCTTTTGTGATTATACCAGCTAAAATGAGTAAATGTACTAATATATGAAGTTTGATTTTGTATATGTGAGCATTATTTTTTGTTATTTGTTACTTGAACAGAAATATGAGGGCTGGACATCATTGTTTAAAATATGAACAGTCTGCTACAAGTATAATAGGCACAAGGAATTTCTGCCCATTTTAATATTTTTCCTTCATTTCTGGTAAAATGTGAGGGCCATGTTATGATTGATGACTGGTATAAATTGCATATAAAGTATTAAATGTTAATACCTCTCTTCTGTTTATGCTACAGGTTGCTGAGCTCAAGCAAGAGCTAAAACTGCGAGGTCTGACCGTGTCGGGCACCAAGAACGACCTCATCGAGCGGCTGAGGAACTACCAAGAGCAGAACGGCGGCGCTCAAAAGGGGACGGGGCAAGCCACTGGCCCCACCTCCATGGTGATCAGCCAATCCAAAGAGGCTGCTGCGGGGAAAACAGGAAGTGTTGCCCTTGTCAACGGACACGGCCCCGCCCACCCTCATCACGTGATGCGCTTCAGCAGCACTAGCTCCTCCCCTCCGGTATCTCCCGCCCCCTCTGATCGCTCATTGGCCGGGATGAGCCCTGACGAGACCAGCTACAATGGAGATGTGTTTGGGGAAATGGTAAGGCTCAGCGTTGGTGGTTTATTCTGTGCCTGTTGGTTGGTCACTTGCAGAAGATAAACATACGTCAAATGAGAAGAAATGGTCACAGAAAGTTAAGATAAGAGATCATTCAGTTATGTGTGAAGCATTAGGCAAAGCTTTGATTTGGAAGCCTTTGTATGATAAAATACAAATGTTTTTTTATTTTCCCCTTGTTGTCTTTTGTCACTGTCTTTATATTGTGTTGTTGTGTAAGCTCTACCTTCAGGTATCAATAAAGTCACCTGACCTTACCCAGAGAAAATGGAATATTGTACGAGAACAGTCACTAGCTGGTGGCCAGGAGTGGCACTGCAGCTATGTTCTCGCAGCCAAGTAAATAATGAATGGGTCCCAATGGGGCTGTATGCTTCTTCTAATTGTATCTGCCCGTGTACATTTTTCCCTGGAAAAGATGAAGGGTTTGAGGTGTGTGACCTTATGTCTCTGCAAGGATCAGTCAGAGTACGTCTCTCGTCAGCTCTGGTCGTGAATAGTCGCAGAGATTCCTCAGCCAGTATGTATTAGCCGAATGCTAGCGTGTTGCAGGACAAAACTAACAAGTCTTTGGGAGAACGAAGTCATGTCAGGAACCTTTAACTTCACTTCTAATACAACTTCCATGATAAGGTACAGAATGTGCACACATCTTTACAAACCAGAGAACAGAACCGTCACAAATCCCTGCTGAGCCATTTAGCCCAATAGGCTCCCATTCATCTTTCACTTGGCTGCGTTCGCCAACGGGGCTATAATGGGAGTCAATGGTAGATACCTTTCTCATAGCTTAGAGGTTCTCTGCCTTACCTTACCTTATCTTACCTTTCTTCTTCCAGGTGAGTTCCCCCTTGACCCAGCTGACTCTGCACCACTCCCCCGAGCACCTGGAGCTCCCCCTGGTGGTGAAAGAGGAGCCTCGCGGCCTCTCCCAGCTCCCCACCTGCCTCTCCAGCCCCCGGCTTCAACAAGCCCCAGCACCAGCCCAGGGGACCACCACTAACACCACTGCCCTTCCCCTGACGCTGCTCTCCCCCACCACCACCACCCCCACGGGGGGCCTGGACACGGACAAAGACCAGATGCTCCAAGAAAAGGACAAGCAGATCGAGGAGCTGACGCGCATGCTGCGGCAGAAGCAGAGGCTGGTGGAGACCCTGCGGTCGCAGCTGGAGCAGGGGAAGCGCGTTGTCGTCGGAGGGAGCAACGTCACCGCAATCAATGGCCTCAACGGCCTGACGGAGGTCCCAAACGGCTTTGCCAGTGTCACCCTGTCACAGCTGAACGGCACGATGTTGACTGCCGCAGTGTCCAGGGTGAAGGAGGAAGTGGAAGACGAAAAGATGGCCACCTCCTCATCGCTGTCATCAACGGCGATGTCGTCGCCGGCTACAGTCGCCACAACCAACGGCCCCGTTGCCATGGAGACGCAGCAGTCTCAGCCCCAGCCGGCGGTGCAGGTGCAGGTTCAGGCCCCGGCCCAGAAGCCGCCAGCACAGACGGTGTTGAGGAGGGTCCAGATGCCGTGCTCCCAGCAGACGCTGCTCAAGCTGCAGCAGATACAGAGACTGCAGGCCCAGCAGCAGCAGCAGCAGCAGCAAGAACAGGAGCAGCAGCAGCAGCAAGTACAGGTACTGAGCTAACCCCACTCTACTCACATGCAGTGGCCATCACCGCGCCCCCAGCCACGGCCAAATGAATGAATGTGTTCTAATACAAGATAAGGGTGTTCGCTACAATTTTGTTTGTCTCTTTTTATGTGCTTCAGAGACTGGGATATTTAGTTTTTTTTATAGACTGGCAGTTCCTTTTAGAAAAATGGCTTAGTCATTTGTCAATATATAGGAGTGGTCATCAATGTCAATATATCACTACCAATGTAATGTATTGTAATGTCCTGTAACCCTCAGCAGCAGATCCAGTTGCAGAGGATTGACCTGCAGCAGCAGCAGAAACTGCAGCAGCTGATCATCCAACAGAAACAGCAGCAGAGGAAACAACAGAGGCCACAGAAACAACAGCAACAGCAACAGCAGCAGCAGCAACAACAACAACAACAACAACAGCAACAGCAACAACGACAACAGCAGCAGCAGCCCAAACCACAGCAGGTTAGGCATAGCCATTCACACACCACTGTACCGTACTGTACACACACACACACACACACACACACACACACACACACACACACACACACACACACACACACACACACACACACACACACACACACACACACACACACACACACACGTGCTAGTGCACATACAGTGCTCTCTTTACCTTTCATTGACAATATGAGCACCCAGACCAAACCCAAACCCAACTACATCAGCCAAACCACAGTAGGTCAGCCACAACACACACACGTGCACACTTTCCCAATCACCTCAGAGAGGAGACAATCAATCAAACAGAAGCCCCAGAAGCAACAAACACGACAGCAGCAACAATCAAGAGCCTCCCAAACCACAGCTGGTTTAAACGCACCACACGCACACGCACGCACACGCACACGCACACGCACACACACGCACACACACGCACACACACGCACACACACGCACACACACACACACACACACACACACTGCTCTCTTTATGAGTACCCTTCATTGACAATATAATTACAGAATGCTGAAGTGCACCCAGACCAAAACCAAGCCTAACCTGTCAGTTTTTTGTTACGGTGGTGTGTCAAATCATATATTGAAACATTGTGTGTTGTTGATGAATCATGGTCAATGGTCAATAAAGTAGAAATTGTTATTATTTAGACTAATTCAGAAGCCCTCACCATTAAAAAAAAAAAATTACCTCACAGAAAAGGAAAAAAACCCAAATCTGTTGAGTGATTCTTTATTTAGTACGTTTTCAGGAGTTTGACTTTCATCAATAAAGTTTTAGGCATTACATGTTGAGCATGCATCCTGATTTTCTGTAATCACCTCTTGATTGACATTTCAGGTCCCGCAAGTCTTGGTCTCCCAGCAGCCAAACGGCCAGGTCACCACCACCACCTCTTCAATCTCATTGGACCTGCTGAAGGGACATCCCGCCCCCACGCTGGTGACGGACGGCAATGGCAACCACTACCTGATGTACACGCTGGCCAATGGCAGCACAGACGGTGGTCAGCTGACCGTCACGCCACAGAACAAGACCAACGGACGCATCACTCTGCAGGTATGCAGACTGCACAGTTAAAGATTTTTAATATGGTAACCAAGAGAAATCATCAGTGCTGCAATGTGGGATTAATTATGGTGTCCTAAGTGGAAGTGACTTTTTTTTGCTTTTTCCCCTTCCAACTTATTTCATACTGAAACCCCAATAGTCCCCTTAATGGGCATGTCAGCTCATAGGCAATGCAGTTAAGAACCTTACGTCATGTTGATTATGAAAGAAATTCCTCACGAACCGTCTCCTCCTTATCGATTGTCTCTGGTATAAACACGTTGGCCTGTTTTTGAAGCCACACAAATAAATGAATGAATGAATGTGTCGATCATGATTAGTCCCTCAGATCTGTTTTACTTTTCAACTAAAATGCTTGTACAAACTAGAATTCTTTGGAGTTCATCACTGGGAATATTTAGTGGCAGTGTTTAACTTGATTGTTCTTTTATTTTTAAATATTAATATTTACACATATTAAGTTAACATTGACCAGCTTTGTGTTAGTTGTCGCATACTTATTTTGTAACTATGTAACTGACTAACATTTTTGTGGTTTTTCCCCTCCAAAATCTTTGTCATTATTGTTCCTCAGCGGCTGCAGTCTACCCCTGTTAAGCTTCCCAGCCAATCAGCTGTGCAGGCCGTCTCCATCAACAAGCAATCAGAGCCAAAGGAGAAGATGACGCCTGTCAAACAGCCCCCGAAAAAGGTCAGTGGTACACACGCACACACACACACACACACGCACACAGTTTTTGTCAAATGTACACCTATCAAACAGAGAATATTGTATGAAATGCCATAATATATTGTCAAGTACATTGAAAGCCTTGAAAGTCATTGAATATGTCTGTGTGTGCCCTTGTGCTTCTCAGAAGGCGGGACTACATATGCAAACCAATGGGGTGCAGGAGCCCAGCATGCCCCTCACAGCTCCGCCCAATCTGCAGCCTTTCTTTTTCGACAAGGACTCCCTATTGGACCAGACCTCCTCACTGCTGCCAATCAAGGTATTGTGGTGAAGCTATGGGTCTCCATCAATGCAGTATCGACCCCTTGGTGACAATTTTTTGATGCCATTTGACCATGCAGCAATATTTGAGGGGCCCCTTACCCTTACCCTAACAGTCAGTTAAGCAATGTTACTACATGGGGGTAGCTTTGAGTTTGGCATCAATGTTTTAAGCAGGGGTGTCCAGCTCTATTTCAACAAGGGCCAAAATAAAAATCTGAAACGAAGTCCCGGGCTAAAAGCCATAATTCAGATGATTTTGCAGGCAAAATAAAATGACTTCACGGGCCAGATTTGGCCTCCGGGCCTGAGTTTGACATCCAGGTTTAAAGTTAAGAGTATACCTTTGGCATCAAATATCAAAGCCTGGGCAAAGAGTCAGAAAGTGACTTGTGGGATGAGACAGTTCTGTCTCTATTGCTCTCCACCCACTTCCTTCCATATTCTCTTCCCTGTATTCTTTTGTCATTTCAATTTCTTTCATCCATGTTACTCTCAGCACCAATGTCTCATCCCATTAATATGAGACGCAGATCATTTTCTCTCTAATGATCTCTCTAATTATCTCCTTCATGCCTTCTCTCCTTTCACCTCTTTCTTTCTTTCTTCCTTTCTTTCTTTCTTCCTTTCTTTCTTTCTTTGTTTCCATTGTTTTTCCATATCTTCCTCTTACAGCAGGAGGTGTGTCCTACCTTCGATCGACACACCTTGTTCACCCCTCCCTCTCCTAAACCGACCTCTCGCTCAGCTCGACGCAAAGTACGACCACCCTTCCCCTCTCTTCCTTCATTTCATCCTTTTCCTCCATCTCTCCTCTTGCCTTGCATCCTTTCATTCCTCTCTCTCTCTCTTTCTGTCTGTCTGTTGTCCCTTTGTTGACTTCTCACCACCTGTCTCTAAACAGATAAAGGGTTTTGCCCTAATGTCTGTGGGTCTCTGATGTGCAACTGATAATGTTGTTTACACGTTTTTTATCAGATATGAATGGCCGGAATTTATGGTTTTATGGTGGTGATATATTGCCCTCTCTAGGGGGTTATAAATACAGGGTTATATATTAGGGCCATCTCCACGGCCCTGGCAGCGTGTCTGTGAATGTTATCAGTTCACGTTGAGTAGAGCTGTGTCTGCGGTGTTATATCAGGAAGCCTTTTGTGTTTTGTGTCGCCAACAGGAGAACGGTTCAAGCAGTCAGCACATCGACGATTTGTTTGACATCCTGATCAAGAGTGGAGGTGAGATTTGTTTCCCACTAATGACAAAAAATGGAAACTGTACTTGAAGAAATAATATTGTTGACATTGCTGTATTTAGAAGGAGCCACTGCGCGTGGTATCAGTACACATTAGAAAACAGAGTGCAAATGTGCCACATGAAGCTACTTGTCTATTTGCTTATGTTGCGATACATATTGCAATATTGCATTATGCATTTTCGGTTAATATGCTGTATATAAGGCCAATGCCCTACTTCATTTTTGGCATTGGATCCTTAGTGTTGTCCTTTGGCCTTTTTACTGAGAAAAGTTTGTAGAATATATAGGATGTTTTCTTCTTCCTCATGCAATTCTTCTCATACTTGGCTTCATCTTTTTTTCTCCGCCATTATACAGAAATCTCCTCCAACTTCAAGGCCAACCCAGACCCGTCCCTCTCCGAGCTGCATTCCAACCCCCCCACGCCTTCTCCCCCCTCCTCCCCTCTCCGCCTCTCGCCGCCCACCCCTCCCCCCGAGCCCTCCTCCACATCGTCCTCCCTCTCCTCCTCCTCCTCCTCTTCCTCCCACCTCGGCCTCCACGACGGCCTGACCCTGACAGGAAGTGGTCATCACGGCCGCTTGGAGGACTTCCTGGAGAGCACGACGGGCACCCCGTTGCTGACGGGTGGCGGCGTCGGCGACGACTCGGACGGCCCTCTGACGCTGATCGACGAGCTGCACAGCCAGATGCTCAGCACGCCCAGCATTCTAGAACAGCCGCCGACGCCCATGGACACCAGTGACATGGTGGGATTCGGATCTCCTAACCACTCCCACCATCACAACCCGGCATCAGTCGGGGTCAGCCTGGACTTTGGGGACCCCACCCTGGACGGCATGGACTGGCTGGATGGCATCTCCTTAGGTGGTGGGGGCAGCGGTGGTACTGGCGGGGGTGTCGGTAGTAGCGTTGGTGGTGGGAGTGTTGGTGGGGACGGGTCAGGGTGTTTGAACGGCATGGGGATGGGTGTTGGCGGAGGATTAAACGGTGGCAGCGACGGGGGCACCACCATTCTGGCACCGCTGGGGTCCCAGACGCCACCCAGTGTGTTCTCGGCAGACTTTTTGGACAGTTCGGATCTGCAGCTGCACTGGGACTCCTGTCTGTAGCCATCAAGACACACACCCCCTCTGCCACTCTCCTAATCTCCCTTCACCCCCCTGACCAATCTGTGGACAAGTTTGGACGCGCTTGTAGCTGCCAGAACCACTCCCACTGCCCCACTGCCTTTCACCACTCTAAAGTGTGGAGATGGACTTTGGCCTGAATGCGGGGTTGTGTTGCTGTGTTGGTTAGCAGCAGCAGCAGCAGCGGCGGCAGGATATGCAGTGCTGACGCAGGCAGCCAGACGTGTTGAGCACACACATGCAACCATCCCCTCCTCCACACTGTCCCCACCTTCTAATCTGTGGACGTGAATGTGGACTGACCCCTGTCCCGGACTCGGGCCAAGCGTGGCCCAGATGTGGCTGGCTGTGTTACGGAGGTCAACAGCAGCTGATGCAAATAGAGGCTACCTACACACCTCCATGAACTTGTGCACATATACTGAAATCACCCCTACCCCCTTGCTGCCATCAACTTTTGCTGGAATATTTCTGAAGATGCAAAAAAAAAAAAAAAAGATCAAAGGAAAATGAAAGGAGGCAATAAAGGGGAGGGGGGTGGGGAGAGCACTGAGCAATCTCTCCCAAGTCCTTTCCCCCTCCACCGTACACCTGCGTCAAACCCCAACAATATTAACTTGACAGAATTCTACGAAAGTTCTGGCGTTCCATTCGATCTTTGCCATTTCCCAACAAAAAACTGATGGAATTCTATGAATTCTGGAGTTCTAGAGCCACCATTCGTCCACCTTCACCCCCACCCAAAGACTGAGCGTCAAGGACAACAAGAGTTGACTCCAGCCCTTCACCCTTTGTTGGATAAGAGGGTCATCTCCACCTCTCTCCCACGTCCCTCAGTTGACTGGCCCAGATCAAAGCCTTCCACCCTGAGGTGGGGAAGGGTCTCATCCTCCCTCCGTCCCTCCCTCCCTCGCCATCAAGACCCCCTAACCATAGACTACCCCAACAAGGCAGTGCCCAGAAAGCAGTACTCCAGAGCCCAAATGTACAGAATAGTAGGCTTTCTCTTACAGGCGCCAAAAAATAAGAAAAGCCTTAGTGTGGGGTTAAATGCCTCTTCGAAGCATATCTCATGGTCTTGGAAGAGGTGTCGATCCTGGGTTAGGGGAGCTAAAAACTCTACCACAAATTTAGTCCAGCCTGCTGTGAATCAGTTGATCGTAATGATAACTCAAGGCGGTTAGACCAGCTACTCTGTCAAGTCAAGGACACTGGCAGGGATTTTACTTCTGGGCTGGATTGTTGACACACCTGGATATTGGCTTTGTCTCGCATGAATTGGCCTGTCTTGGCAAGTCCTGAACATGAGTTTGACAAGTGAAATGAAGTCATTGAGTTGAGTCATTTCCACAAGTTGTAATACCAAAGGTAAAGTCACTTTCACTCGCTCTGGTTTTTATTATTTAAAAAAGGCCCACACCACCTACTTGTTCTGGTTTTCAAAATATCACCACAACAGTAGACGACCATGTCATCTACAGTAGATATACCAACATTACCTACCTTCCCTGTCTTAAGATCGACTTGCAGTGGAGCCTAGACCTGGGACGCTTTTCCCGAAAGCGTAGTTGGTGGGCAGTTAGCAACTTGGGTACAGGTAGTTGCCAATGGGAAATTGCATTGCAAAACAACAAAGTAGCTAACATAGTTAGCAACTATGGTTGTGAGAAATGCACCACTGATTGATTGATTGCTTGCGCTAATGTGGTTCTTGGGGAAACGGGGAGCATTTAGATCTGGTTGCCAGTAATGGTATTTGCTTTCATCACTACAGGGCAGCTTCGATAAAGACATGGTTATATGCTTCAGTTGGTTATGCTTTTTCTGCTTCAGTTTTTTTCTTGCTGGTATGCATTCAGGTGAACACACACACACACACGCGCGCACACGCAACACACACACACACACGCACGCAACACACACACGCACGCAACACACACACGCACGCAACACACACACACACACACACACACACACACACACACACACACACACACACACACACGCAACACACACACACACACACACACACACACACACACACACACACACACACACACACACACACACACACACACACACACACACACACACACACACACCTTAGTGTAAGGCATTGGCACAGATTTAGTACAGTATTTTTACAGTGTTATTCTTTTCTGGTTGTAAACATTTACTGTGGTATTTTCAATTGATATCACCATGGCAACACAGGGCTGCCCTGTCCACTGCTGTGCTGGGTCCATGCTGGGGTCTCTCTCTCTCTCTCTCTCTCTCTCTCTCTCTCTCTCTCTCTCTCTCTCTCTCTCTCTCTCTCTCTCTCTCTCTCTCTCTCTCTCTCTCTCTCTCGTTATACGGCTGTGGCCCTCCCTGCTCTTGTGTAGAAGCACTGAGTTTTTCAATCCTCCTTCGCTGTCCCTCATTTTTTCTCCCTTGTTCGTTTCTTTTTTCCTCTCGTCCCTCTTTTCATTCTCTTTTTCCCCTATTGTCCCTGTTTCACAGTTTTTTTGCCTCCGTCTCTATCTCTCTCTCACTCTCACTCTTTTCCTCCCTCCCTCCCTCCTTCCTTTTCTGTGGTGCTCTATTTCATTGACTGTAATGTTGATGTGAGTGGAACCTCAGTGTGTATATCCTCATCCGTTTCTTGAACTTTGCACTTAAAAAATGTCCTGCCTCCTGGTACCCGTGTATCGGGAGCGGTGCTTTTCAAACACACGCGCAAGGCCTCCTGGGGAATTGTATGTCTTTTTGTTTTTGGTTTGGTGACGTTCATCAGATCGCGATTTGCATTTGCTATTAGTTGGGGTATACTGTATACATTATTAAGTTGTACGGAGCTTTTTTCTCTTTCCTTTTCTTGCTCCCCTTGATTGTATAGTTTTAGCCAGGTGGAGACCGGAGCTGGGGCTTCCAGTTCAAAAACATTTGAACCTTGTAATTTTTAAGAAAATAAATAATAAAAAAAAGATATGAAGAAACATTGAAATGGGTTGTGTGTGTGTGTTTTGTCTGTTCAGGGATAGGGGTTTAAATCACAGCCTTCATTTTGATTCGATAACGATTTTTTTTAGGCCAGCGATTCGATTATTTTAAATACTTAGGAATGCTCCACAGTTGGATTCAATTTCATTCAAATCAATGATTCTTTTTTTTACCTTACTGGCTTGGATGATGGCTTGGACAAATCAACAAAAGCTGAAATATCTGCATGCATTTCATTTGAGGAGCATCTTTATGTTGGTCAGTATTATTAAGCAAAATAGACTCACAAAATGAGCGCAATAATTACAATAATAGATTAATAACAATAAATCGATTCTCTTGTGGATGAATCGATAAATTTAATTGTCGGCTGTAGGATTGATGCATCGATTCAAATGGATCATTATTTACACCCCTATGCTGGGATGTGTAGTGTTAAAATTTCACAAGTTAACAGTTAATCTATCCTTGACTAAACCACTTTACATATTCTTGCACTGATATCTTTAATGCATTGTTTCATAGGTATGTGCTCAGGGAAGCTAAGCAGGAAGCATATGGTTATTTAAATACTGCTGCCTCTGCCTTGAATTTCCTTGTCATTTGTGATATACTTCAGAAGTGTGCTCCTTTTCTCTTGTTTGAAGTGAATAAGCGGATTGAAGTAGAACAGACTAGCCCCAAGTCATCTGAAGTGGCCAAGGGTGACCTTTATAAAACTGCGGAGGAATTCCGCCAGAGGATGGAGTGCACCATGAAAACTCAAGATCTGTGTATGTACAAAAATATTCAGATTTATAAAAGAGTGTGCAATATACATCTACGCAGTACTAAATTGAATGAAAAACATTCCTCTAGTTCAAAATGATAAAGGTATGGTAATCAGGCTATAACAATCTTGTTGTCTATCCCAGGGGTTCCCAAACTTATTACTATACAAGGCCCCCCATATACCAGTAGCTTCCAGCCAAGGTCCCCCTGACATGGGTCATGTCAACGTTTTTTTTCTGTGCACCCCCTTTCATAAGTCGTTAAGTGCACCCCTAAATCCATTACAACAGGAAATGTAATAAATATAGCGGTGTTCACGATGGCATGAATGAGGCCATTTTGTTTTGCAATACTTCTTTCAACCTGCACAGTAGTCCCCGTAACATGGACATACATTTTTAGGTATGAATGGTGGGGACATTTTTGAGGTAAACCTAGGTCCCTACCCAGAGAATTTGCCATATTAATGTCTCCACCACTTTCCAAGCCAAACCTACACCTCTGCCCCCTAGCACCCCCTTGCGGCCCACAGGGGTCCCCAGGCCCCACTTTGAAAAAGCTGATCCCATGCACTGCCTTTGAAAAGCGCACCTCTGCTGTCATCAATATGAGCCTGGTTCAGTGGATTTGTTTGTAGGGGTGTCCATAATTGAACCGACTTTCTGTCGACCTAGGGTCAACAATTGGTGTGTGTGGGTGTATTTGTCCTCTCTCCCTAACCGATGGAAACACTGCCCAACCCAACATGCTGATGTGCTTGTAATGAAATGCCGGGGGATTTAATTGAGTTTCCCACAATGGGTTTGTTGCCTGCAGGCGGGAGTCAGCAACTACCAAATTCATTAATGACTTTTTTTTTGCCAAGCTGTGTAAGCTCTTGGACAGCACATGGCTTAAAATGCTTTTCAACAACAATGCAATTACAAAGTGTGTATTTATAATTGGGCAAGCACAGTATGATATTCACAGTAAAAACATGGTTTGACAGCGGGAAAGTATTCATCATGTAAGGCACACATAGTTCGGAAATTTGTCAGTGGAAATTGATTGATTGATATATCTTGGCCTCCCACTGTGGTTTCTGAAATGTTGTTGAACACCAAAAAACACACATCAACTGGTACCAGTCTGATTACTGGGCTAAGAAATAAAGGAACCCTGATGAAGCAAGAAATAACGTCCTCGGTAAGAGAGCTCCCATTATTTCTCTTTTTTTTCTCGTTTTCATTTTGATTTTTCAGGCCTGTGCCTCTCATCAGACCAAGTGTAGTTCAAGTGATGGCCAACAGATGGGGTAAAATCCTTGGAAATGATGCTCCCCAACATGCACTGTGCACTTTGATTTATCTAACATTCATTTCATTTACGCTTTGTCAAAATCCAAATACAATCTATACATTTGCTACAATTACATTACAGACAGGGTCATGTATCATGTGAACCATTAAAGATCCATTGCTTCAAAATCAAATAGGTTTTGAGGATTGTTGAGCAGCATTGTGTGTGCATCAATGAAATCAGAGAACTGTTTTGTAAAATATGCATTTTTTTATTACTTAAAAGAGTTTCTAAAAACAGATTCACAATTTATTGTTCCAAAGATATAAACCAGATATATATATGTATATAGTAACGGGAAGTTTATTTTTGCTCAACAAGTTTTACAGTAAATATTTCTTTCACATTGGATTGCTTTTGGTTATACAGAGACAAGCAACATTAGGCTTCCAAACTGTTCTGGAATCACCGAGCATTCTATGGAACTGTGGAGATGCTGTGTATATACATGGTGTTGCCTCAGGCCTGAGTATAATGGCTGAATGAAAAGGGGGAAAAGCATCTTCGGAAAGAAAAAACCTCAGTGTGGTTGTGTCATACAGACTCAGGACTGGACAGGGAACTTGTTTTTGTGCTTATATTGCTATCTGTGCCCTGCCAGACTATCCAAATGGCACAAATAAAACCTTAAGTCATGAGTAAGTACCATGTTACCCTCTGTGGCGTAGTCAGCATGAGAGAGACCATTGACAGAGATGAGCTAAAGCACCTGTCCCTTTACCTTACTGGACAAAAAGTGCCCCTTTGAAAGTTTGTTTTTTAATTATACTGTACTGTGGTCAATATAATATAATATAATATAATATAATATAATATAATATAACATAATATAATATAACATAATATAATATAATATAATATAATATAATATAATATAATATAATATAATATAATATAATATAATATAATTATAGGAGATAGGCCTACCACATGCCCCTGACCCCCACCTCGAGCACATGTCCTCCCAAAATGTCTGAGCTCAACCTCCCTCTCCAATCAGAATCCTGTTCACTTCACATGCCACAGAGTCATCAGAACAATCATTTTATCTCCAGCTGATCACCATCTTGACATAAATATGTAAAACTTCAAAAGCCCTTTTATCAGCAAGATTTAATGTCATCATGTCAAAAGACAAAGATGTCATTACCATATATATATATTTTTTTAAAAAAAGGAAAAACACTTATTAGCTGTTATGACAAGTGTGGTGCTCCTAATAACATCTCAATATGCTTCTGGTACTTCTCACTAATGTGTTGTGGAAGTAGTTGAACACTGAAATATAAAAGCATGTTTACAATAATAGAATGTGACCATTGCCAATAGCCAAGACAATAAAAACCACAACACTTAGGCTACATTGAATTGCCATCGGGTCACACACACTGTAGCCTATGCACAGTCTGCACATACACCCTTAAAAAGCACATTTCAAAAATTAATATAGAATATATGAGTAGGCCTAATTCAGGTATGGAAGCCTTGCCGGTGTAAAAGCAACCAACAGTTCTGTCCTACAAAGCAGGCCCACAAAGACATTTGGTGTAAGCAATTAATTGATTAGTTGTTAGTAATTAACTTACCCACAACTTCCTACAGTAAGTCTTCTGTCTAGATGTCTTGTTTCTTGTTGATAAAACAACAAAAAGAAGTGGCTTCTATCATACAGTAGCCTACGTAGGTTACAATATGTTCGAATGGGCAGTATAACAAAGTTAAAGGTTCAGCTCCTGTATTCGCATAGCCTACATGTACAAACCCCAACTCCGATGAAGTTGGGACGTTTGGTAAACAGTGAATAAAATCAAAATGCTATCATTTTCAAAACATTCAATCTATTCATTAGATGGAGAATAGTGAAAAGACAACATATTAAGTGTTAAAACCGAGAAAAAATATTGTTTTGGGGGACATATGTACTCATTTCTAATTTGATAAATCCAACACGTCTCAAAAGAGTTGGGACGGGGATCAGTGAAATTTAGTAAACATCCAAATAAGATAAAAAACAACAAAGAAGAACATTTCAAAATGAATTGTACTGACGGACAATATAGGTGTCCAGGTATAAGATCATCACAGAGAGGCTGAGTCACTCAGAATTAAAGATGCAAAGGGAATAATTACCATAGTTATTACATACATTTTTGAATTCCCTTTGATTTTCCACGATTGAGTGTATATAAGACATATTTTTGTTAATAAAATCATTGTATAGGTTCATGACATCATGAAATATATATTGGCTGTAGTCTCACTCTAATTCCTGGAGTGCTAGAGCTATTGAAAATTGACCATATTAAGAATGCTTAATGCGTGCAAATGATACAGGGGTGTAACATTCTCCTAAGCACCTGAGCTCACTTGAAATAGACCCAGAAGACATGGGAAACTGTCCTTTGCTTACAGAAGTCAGCAGAAGTTGTAGAAGTCCATTCTTTTTGACAATAATAGAGCATGGCACATCCTGTGCTACAGTGAAAATGGACCATCCAACTTGTGTTAGTGCTAGCTTCAAAAGTCAGCCTCCATGATGGCATGCGGGTGCAGTAGTGCATTGGTTAAGATGTCCTCACTCATCTGTAGAGTTAAATACAGTGCTGAATGGTATAAATGGGTTTTAAACAGCATGAAAAGCCACTCAATCATTATATTTTGGAGGGAGATCTTCGATTACTGCCACATAGTAAGGTCAAATTGCATTCTCTACTATGTTTTAACAGTTTGGCTCCATCATAAGGACCAGCAGGTGATAAAATGGTGGGTTTTTGGTCAAGACCTGTCACACTGTAAGCACTACAGAAAGGAAAACATTGCAAAACATGACAAGGAATACACCCACCATTTAAGCTGGTGAAATCATGTCCAAGATAGGAATTAACACTGTTTTTTATATAAAATCATCTCATCGGTTAATGTATTTAACTGTTAAGTGTTGTCTTTTGTTTTGTTTTTAGTCTTCCTCGACATTTGCTGCCATTTATTGTCCCCGTCCCAACTCTTTTGAGACGTGTTGGATTTATCAAATTAGAAATGAGTACATATGTCCCCCAAAACAATCTTTTTTTCTCGGTTTTAACACTTAATATGTTGTCTTTCCACTATTCTCCATCTAATGAATAGATTGAATGTTTTGAAAATGATAGCATTTTGATTTTATTCACTGTTTACCAAACGTCCCAACTTCATCGGAGTTGGGGTTTGTACTTCGGCTTTAGTCCACAGATGAGCTGCCCATTCTAAACTATTGATCTGCAACCCCAATGGCCCACAGCCCCAGACAGTTATCAACAGTTAGCCTAAATAAACAAAGTGCTACATTTGCAATCTGCACTAGGGTAGCCCCCTGCAGAATGTGCCATAAGATCCAGCCTGTGACTGCCTGTGTATGGCCTATACATTAACAGTCTGTTGGCCACTGTCTCTTCATACTCTCATTTTGAAAAGAGAAATTGCACACAGAATATGTCACTGCCACAAAATGAAATGATAAATCATAAAGATATTGCTTTAATTATCTTTCTTTTAGTTAGTTTGGTGAACAACCTATTAAGTCCTGTATGGACTGAAGGAGGGTTTTAATGTTTAGACCTCAGGCCTAGACTGTCAAAACTTTACCCATTTCTCCTTAAAGGTGCATTGTGTAGGTTGGAGGCCAGCGTAGGTATTACAACTATGCTTTTAATTGAAGCAGTGCTGCCTATTGCCAAAATTCGTTCTTTTCATGAATATTTACTAAGTAATAAACTAATATTTACTAGTATGACCAAGGTACAATAAGTTTTGCTGCTAAAAATGTCTATTTTTGGAAATTCAAAATGGCGAACATTGACAAGATACCACTTTTCATGTATGAAAGGGCAATTTTCCCAGTCATAATGAGAATTTGGTGGTGGTGGTAAGTACGTTTGTACAGTATTCATGAAAAAGGTAACATTTGTGAATGGGCAGCATAAATGCTGGAAATAAACTACTAAAATATTACACAGTGCACCTTTAAGTGGCTGTAATGGCAAACCCTGAAAAGTCACCGCAACAAAATCTGCCCAAAACCTTGACTACAAACTCTATCGCAGTTCAATATGCAACCAGTATTACACGTCTCAGAATGAATACTGTATTGTTACAGCATAAAACGTGACCTGGGTTGAAGTTGCATCCATGCTAATCCTGGCTGTGAACCCTGTTCTGTGGACTCCGGTGGATGCCAGAAGCCCCGAGGGATATAAAAGTGCAAGTATAAGGAGAAGATGGAAATGAGAGTGGGTTGTACCAAAAAAAAAATCATCAACCCACACACCCCAGCCCAAACTCAAACCTTACCACTCCCCTCCCTATCCCATTGCGGGCTGACTTCCTGATGCTGTTTTTTTTTAAGTGAGAAGTCTGTACACTTGAAATCCTTTTTTGTGTGGTTATTCCATGGCAAAATTATGTGTAAACCATTCTATTCTGAGAATCGGCAGAAGACCAAGGTAAATCAGACTGTGTTAATTCAACACCTAGAGAGTCAAAACTTCTTGGTCCAACTCTACGGCAAGCAACGAAAGGTACCTGAAATGCTAACGGTAGGGCACTAGGTTGCTACGCCGGCAACCCGGGTTCGATTCCGGCCCAAGAGATTTGCCAATCCTCCCCCATCTCTCTCTCCCGCTCACTTGCTGTCGCCTCTCATTCTCTCCTGTCGAAATAAAGGCAAAAATGCCCCAATATATATATATATTTTTTTTTTTAAATAAATGCTAACATTTTGGATACCTTCAATGGACAAGATGGCAGTGGCTTGCTAAACCATGGTTTAAGGTGTTTTGGGGTTGTGCATTTGGCAGTCGAAGGTGACGCCATATAGGCCTAGGGGTCTGTCTAATAGCCTAAGTCCTGTTCTCCCTTGTGCTTGTGGCCTCGTGATGAAGTCACTGACGACAGAAGTTTATTTCAATTTCAAAAGCACAATTCAAATGTCATTTTCTCATTTGCAGTCGGGATGCCGAATGGGGAATAGTCCCCAAAAAGTTGTTGTGGCCAATTTGACAGCGGGGAAACAAAAGCAAAGCGTGAGGATCAGGGCTTGACATTAACTTTTTCACCCACCGGCCTCTGTGGCTAGTGGTTTTCCCGAGTCACTAGCCATTCAGGTATGCCACTAGCCACCAATGTTATATCGTTAAAGTTTTTTTTTTTATCATCATAGTGTACGTCTAACCTCAGAAGATGAGGTGCTAAAGCAAGATGAGTGTATAGCTTTCTACATGGAGGTATATCAAGCAAATCGAAACTGAGTTACTGAGCTTTTTTGTGAATTTAAATGCAAACAATTTATACAGAAGGGGCGAACAATAGAATATAGGCTATGATGCGTATGTCACACCAAGGAATAAGCTGCCAGCCAAATTGGCTAGTGAGAATGAAAGCATTACTAGCCAAGTACTACAAGTAGCCACAGCCAAGTTTTACCAGCATTTGGCCGGTTGGCTAGTGCCAGTGTCAAGACCTGCTGAGGATACAAGCAGGTTGAGGAAAAGAGATAGATATGGGAAAGAAGCCCTAGTTTTGTGAGATGCATTAGGTATACAAGCACAAACCTGATCAGAAACATAAGACATCCAAACTTTATTTGCATGTCATGTTGGTAAGTGATCGGGCAAGCAGGGCATTTGTTCCTGGGCCCAGGTCCCTTATGGGTGGTGACGAGGGCCCTTTATGACCTTGGCAGGCCATATGGGCGGGGCTATCAGTATTCTGCCCTTTGGCCCTGTGTGCAATTTCTCTGCAACTAGATCAAAATGTTTCTAAATCAAAGGAAAGTCAACACTTGACACGTGTGCATTCAGATAGGGATTCTTATAACTGAGGTGTGCTGTTGTCTTTCAGATGAACAATGATGACATCCGACCCATAAGTCTTGCTTTCCTGTTGTTGTTGTTGTTGTTGTTGTTGTTGTTATTGTTGCTCTCGCACACTGACTCAAGTTTACTCTCTGTCAATGCAGTAAGCATACAAATGAATAAAATGAGGTACATAACATGAATAATTGAATAAAGACAAGGCCAATTGGGCAATATAGATGGAATAAGTAAATAAATAAATAAATAAATACATACATACATACAAACACATAAATAAATAGACAGTGTCACCAAAGTAGTACTGTATGTCACATCATGTCCACCCAGCTATGCAATGCCTGCAGACTCACTGAGACATCTGTGCATGCAAGCAGACATACCTGACAGGATGCCCCCCTCTCTCTGTGTCCCTGTGTGTCTGTCTGTCCCTCTCTCTCTCTCTCTCTCTCTCTCTCTCTCTCTCTCTCTCTCTCTCTCTCTCTCTCTCTCTCTCTCTCTCTCTCTCTCTCTCTCTCTCTCTCTCTCTCTCTCTCTTGGCATCCAATGGAAATAAACTAAAATAATTCCATCACCACCCTGGAATGTCCTGTCATTCGTTGTCTTTCCTGGCGTCCCTACCCTCCTGTGTGTGTGTGTTTGTATATGTGCGTGCTTGCGTGTGTGCGCGTGTGTGTGCGTGTGGCGTCTGCCTGAAGAAGATGTGGTGGTGATGATTGTGTCATCTTCGCTGAGTTCACAGAGTTCATGAGCCCTTGGGGCGCATGACGCCTGGCCCACGTCATACCATGACAACCTGAAAACCCACCACATACTGAAGGTAGAGAGCAAACAGGAGAGTGAGATGGTCTAAAGGAAGAGAAGAGAAGAGAAGAGAAGAGAAGAGAAGAGAAGAGAAGAGAAGAGAAGAGAAGAGAAGAGAAGAGAAGAGAAGAGAAGAGAAGAGAAGAGAAGAGAAGAGAAGAGAAGAGTTCTATATATTCTGCTTCTGTGCTCTCACTAGTCTTGTAAATGTACTTGAGTTCCAAGGTTGAGCTTCGGCTGCTGAACCACAATGACATAACACAAAATGTCTCACCAAAAAAAACCCAGGTTGAGCTACTCCATTTTCAGGAGACAGGAGTCCATTGAGGGACAAAAACACCCCCCAAAAATCCCAACTGCTCCATCTAGCCCTCCAACCCCCTCAACTGTTCAGCTTCTTCAAAGTGTCTCACCCAAGCTGTGAGAGGAGAAACAACGCAAAACAAAATGCATTTGTCCATTCAGATTCCCATTAAAACACTTTCAGCACTTCCAAAGTGTTGAAATCTGTTTCATCTCCATCTTCATCTTCATCTTCATCTTTCTCTGGCACAAAAAGACACCCAAAAATAACTCACCTCTCCATCTAGCTCCTCCCAGAGTCATCCCCAAAGCCCAAGCTGTGAAACAATCAAAAAACACAGAAAACAAACAAAAAAAGACTTCCTCCATCACCATGTCCATTGTGGGACAAAAAAAAACGTCAAAAGTACCAGTTTTTCCCATAATTCCACTCCAAAGTACCAACTTCTCTCGTTTCATTTCAAACGGTGACCTCCGTCTTGCTATTGGTGTAGCCCTTGGTGCTGGAGTGGGACTGGTGGTGGTGCTGGGGATGATACGAGGACAGGTGTGGGTGGTGGTTATGGTGGGAGGAGGAGGCGGCGGAGGACAGGTGGCTGCCATAGCTGAGCGAGTGAGGAAACAAGTCGTGCAAGGCCTCTATGCTGTACTGCCTCCTGCTGGAGTACGTCTGCCGGCGCGAGTGCTGCCCCGGGTGCGACGTCTGCTGCCCCGGGTGCGACGTCTGCCTGTAGACGTTATGGCCCCTGCTGCTGCTGCTGCTGTGGTTAGCGCCCCCCAGTGCGGCGGAGGAGGTAATGCCGGAGGTGTCCCAGGCCCGGAAGGCCGAGCTGGACAGCGCCGGGTGGGTGGTGGTCTTGGGCAACCGAGCCCGCTCCAGGTGCAGCGGCGGCGGGGGGATGGCGATGGAGAGCGGGGCGTGGACGTTGTGGTGGTGGAGGTCGTGGTGGATGCTGCTGCTGCCGTGGTGGAGGTCGTGGTGGAGGTCGTAGAGGTCGTGGTGAAGGTCGTGGGGGAGGTGGTGTTGGTGGTGGTGCTGCAGGGGGGCGGAGGTGGTGTGGTGCACCCGGTGGAGGTAGGACTTGTCTCGGAAGTGCATGGGGAAGGGCTGGTAGAGGGCCAGGGGCTGGTGGTGGGACGTGGGCTGGTGGGTGGTGGGCTGGGGCTGGGTGGTCTGCTGCGGCGGCTGCTGCTGGGGGGTCTGGTAGTGAGAGAAGTCCATCAGGGGGAAGCTCTTGTAGTAGCTCCTGGTGGCCGTGTCGGCTAAGGAGGAGAAGGAAAGACGATATGAAATCAGTGACAGAGTGTTGAGAGGAGAGTGTTGAGAAGAGAAGAGAAGAGAAGAGAAGAGAACAGAACAGAACAGAACAGAACAGAACAGAACAGAAGAGAAGAGAAGAGAAGAGAAGAGAAGAGAAGAGAAGAGAAGAGAACAAAACAGAACAAAACAAAACAAAACAGAACAGAACAGAACAGAAGTGAACAGAAAAGAACAGAACAGAACAGAACAGAAGTGAGAACAGAGAAGAAGAGATCAGACAAGAAAAGAAAGCAAAAATTGAGTGAGAAGGCGTTGAGAAGGAAAGAAAAGAAAAGAAAAGAAAAGAGGAAATCAGTGACCGTGTGTTGAGAAGAGAAGAGAAGAGAAGAAAAGAGAAGAGAAGAGAAGAGAAGAGAAGAGACGAGACGAGACGAGACGAGACGAGAAGAGATGCAGATGAGGTGATGAAAGAAGAAAAGACAAAAAGAAGGAAGGAAAAAAGGCAGACACTTAACAGTCTGAGGGCAAATGAAGGGGGAAAGGGGTCGGCGCAGGATGATGTTATGTGGCTTTGTGGCATCCTGCTGCACGGAGCACAACTCTAGCTATTTTAAGATCTGTCCCAGCACGTATGTCAGCTTTCATAATAGCGACACATTCATGACTGCCCTGTGTGCCTGCAGGTCTTTCGGAAAAGCCAAAGTGCTCAGAAAGGTCTGACAAATTAGCCAGACATAATAAGGGGTTGTTTTTAAGTTGCTAATTATTAGGCTAATTTTCATTCGTTGTCCTTACATTGGCTCATACATTTTGTAGTTTAATCACACGTTTAAAACCACATACATCTCCTGACTGATAACCTCTCTGTGACGTTTTTCTGTGCTGTTTACTTTATGCTTTGTCAGCCATGGCCTCGTAGTTAAAGTAATTGGTGGCAATGACAAAACATATCATGAATCTTGGATGTTCAATCTATTTGCTCCAGGGACTGTTACCAATACAGTATTTCTCAATTGGTTTTGTACATTTCTTGAATCTCTCTCGCAATTTTCAAAACACATTATTCATTCTCAAAACAGCTTTAACAAATGGCAAAACACCATGGATGACCTGCAAAACCAAGTCTCTTCCTCAAAATCCTTAGTTTGTCTTCCAAAACCAAGTTTTTGTGTCAATGAACGCGTCAGTGCCAGCAGAATGGTTAGTCATTGTGTCATAGTGTATGGACAAGCTAGTCAAATCGATTTGTCATGTTGTCAGTTGACTAGTACACTCCTGAGGATGTTTTCTGAAGCGAAATGTTGTTTAGAATGGATGGAAAATGTTGTAAATTCGACTTTATATTACATTGATCAGGTAAGATTGTAATAGATATGCATTTAGAGTATGACATATTTATTGAAAGGTTTTCTCATTGCAAAATCAAAAAAATAGTCAACTCTGATTGAGGTGTCAAAGTGCGCCCTCTACCACCCCTTTTTACTTGTCTTGCAGGCCCATGTGGGAAAAAATATAGAACATTAAAGCAAAATAAATTTGAAACAATACACTGATACTGTATAAAGTGCACTTACTGTCTTGTGAAATTCTAGGGAAATATTGTAATTTTGCGTGGAGCGTAATTATAAAGGGCACATGAGGCATAGAGTAATGTAATGCAGTACAGTGCTTATTGTTGTATTGCATGCTTGTTTCCTCTTTCCCTTCTACTGCTTTTGATTAGAGAGAGTCAATATTTACCTGCGAGCAATTCACCAATACAGAACACATTTATAGACACAAATCCAATGGAAATTATACAGTGCTTAACACATTATGGCAGCTTGGTAAATCATTTTGCATGTCAAGACTTATACTATGACATAGGGCCTAAATGTTTTGGGGTTTGAGATAGTTTTGTGTATTCAGTGACAATGCTTTTTGAGTGATATGACAAAAGCAATTGCTAATGTACAAAAAAGCTGAGAATTGTACACAACCATCTGCATGATGATGAAAGCATTTGCTAAATGCTGAAAACTATGAGAAACGTATTTTACCATGAGCACAGATAACAGCAGGAAGTCACAATTGAACAAGACGTTTTGAGAATGATAATTCTGTTGTGAGAAATGTACAAAACCAATTGAGAAATACTGTAATATTCTGCAATAACTGTGTGGTCAACCCCCCAATATTCATACCTCGTGCACTACTTTGCAGATCAGGGTCATACTGTATGGTTATGAACTACTAGTTTTTCACTCACTAACCCGTAATATTGTATCAAGATTACTCACTCAGGCCTGACAAGTTCAAGGAAAGGAAGTGATAATTTACACGCTGGCGCTTTATTTTGCATCAGTGTGGCCCGCGTACTGAGTTTGCTGTTGGACACTACAATATGTGTCAGACAGACCTGGGTTGGATTTCACCACCAGAGACCCATTAGCCGCCAATGACAACCCAGACCGGTAGAGGTTGTTTTTCTCAAAGTCATCCACCGACAGTAGCCTACCGTATGTAGGTTCTCAACAAAGGGTTATCTCTGTGTGTGCTGTTTGGCAAGGACAAGGTGGTCCCCTAGTTGCATGCAACTGCTTCCTGTTGCCTTAGCCTGAAGACACTGGGGCGTTTCAGCATTGGCACACAGTCTCCTTTTCATTCATACAAGTCCAATGTCACTACTCTCTCTTTCCTTCTGATTTTTGTGAACCTCTTCTTAGCTTTAAAAAATCTAGTATTTACTACACCTTCATAAGGTTAAAAGCACTTTGACATACTGTGGTGGTTTAACGGCCCAAGTAGGCCTATATGAAATGCATCATACAGCATCTAACACACATACACACACTGTCACTGTCTCTCGCTCTCTCTATACACACACAGATGTGTGTGTGTGTGTGTGTGCGTGTACTGTGTACTGTGTGTACACTTAACTGATGCTTTTTGTCCAAAGTGGAACTTACAGTTATTTTAAGGGCAGGGTATTAGTTACAGTCCCTGGAACAGTGTGGGGTTAGGTACCTTGCTCAAGGGCACTTCAGCCATGCAGTGAGATATGGAGTAGAAGGGAGGGATTAGAACCTGTAACCCTCTGATCTACAGTCAACCTCCTTAACGACTAGGTCACAGCTGCCCCGGTGAACAAATGAACGAATGAACTAATGAACGAATGAACGAATGAACGAATGAACGAACGAATTAACAAATGAATGAATGAATGAATGAATGAACGAACGAACGAACGAATGAACGAACGAATTAACAAATGAGTGAATGAATGAATGAATGAATGAATGAATGAATGAATAAATACATAAATGAATAAATAAATACATAAATGAATAAATTAATGCAGAAACGCTCTCTTACCCACGGCCTTGAGGGAGGTGTACTTGTTGAGGCCCTGCATGCTGAGGTTGCTGTGGTGATGGGGGAGTCCCATGCTGGGTCCGAACGGATACGCCGTACTGTTCAGATGGTGTTGCTCTGAGGGGAAGACGCAAACAGCACAAACACAAACACAAACACAAACACAAACACAAACACAAACACAAACACAAACAGGTATTACGGATAGGAGAGTACTGAATGTACTGTAGAATATTTGTATTTGTATATGTGTGTGTGTGTGTGTGTGTGTGTGTGTGTGTGTGTGTGTGTGTGTGTGTGTGTGTGTGTTGCCCCTGTGTGTGTGTGTGTGTGTGTGTGTGTGTGTGTGTGTGTGTGTGTGTGTGTGTGTGTGTGTGTGTGTGTGTGTGTGTGTGTGTGTGTGTGTGTGTGTGTGTGTGTGTGCGTACTAGAAAGAGCGAGAATAGAATTATATGCATTCTGTATCATTTCATGTATACGCATATCATCATCTATATACAGTATCTATCTATGCGCACACACACACACACACACAATCTACACACAATCTACACATTATGTACTGTATTCTACAGTACATTCAGTACTCTCCTATCCGTAATACACACACACCTATAAATCTGTGCAGAAACATGCTAGTCCATTTCTTCATCTAATCAGCTTATGTCGGCCCAGCTTCATGGAAAGAGGAGAGCTGCTAAGAGAAGAGAAGAGAAGAGAAGAGAAGAGAAGAGAAGAGAAGAGAAGAGAAGAGAAGAGAAGAGAAGAGAAGAGAAGAGAAGAGAAGAGAAGAGAAGAGAAGAGAAGAGAAGAGAAGAGAAGAGAAGAGAAGGCAAGGAAATAAAGTGTAACCACATTTAGATGAAAAATAGTGACGCCATGTAAATGTGGTTACACTTTATTTCATGGTCCATTTTACAGTGTCTCTGCACCGTAAGGTAGATGTACTGTGTAATAAAATATGTAACAACAACCCCCACCCCCCACACACACACACACACACACACACACACAGCACAACCAGAAGAGGTGAGCGGGAGATCAAATGCTGTTGGTGAATACATTTGCTGATACTATGCCAGCACTCCTCTTTTCATCTGAAGACCGTGTTTTATCCCAGAGCTCCAGTAAAAAAAACAAAATACTTTACATATGGATGCAGGGCTCAGGAATACCTCAGACTTTTTCTTTTTCAACAATTGCTGTTGAAACTTGAGCTGTAGTTGTACCTGTGGTGGTGTGTGCATTGTAGAATTGAATTGGATCGGATCGAATCGCATAGAATCGAATCGAATCGGATCGCTACCTCCCGAATCGTGATCGAATCAGATCGTGAAGGCAGTGCCAATCCACACCACTAGTATGCAGTATACCGTACAGCAGTGGGTCCCAACCAGGGATACGCATACAACTAGGGGTACTATGGCTCGCTGCAAGGGTTACCTTTAGGCACACACACACACACACACACACACACACACACACACACACACACACACACACACACACACACACACACACACACACACACACACACACACACACACACACACACACACACACACACACACACACACACACACACACGCCTACGCGCACACACATGCACTCACACATATACACACAAGCCCGCACACAAACACACACAAGCATGCACGCACGCACGCACGCACGCACGCACGCACGAACGCACGCACGCACGCACGCACGCACGCACGCACACACACACACACACACACACACACACACACACACACACACACACACACACACAGGTGACTCAAGTTTTCTTGAGTCCTGCGTTCAGACCAACTCACACAGCTCAGAACCCCCAGTAGCTCGTATCCCTGCAACATCTTAACACCTCTACGGTTAACCATGCCTGAGTTTCCTAATTCTTCCAACAGAACTGAGTGTGTGTGTGTGTGTGTGTGTGTGTGTGTGTGTGTGTGTGTGTGTGTGTGTGTGTGTGTGTGTGTGTGTGTGTGTGTGTGTGTGTGTGTGTGTGTGTGTGTGTGTGCACGCATTTGGGGAGGGAGGGGTGGGGGTGCAGAATAGGAGCCAAGGCAAGTCTCTCTCTCTCTCTCTCTCTCTCTCTCTCTCTCTCTCTCTCTCTCTCTCTCTCTCTCTCTCTCTCTCTCTCTCTCTCTCTCTGTGTCTCTCTCTCTCTCGCGCGCGTTCTTTCCCCATGGCCATTAGGGATGTCTCATTCAGCATGTCCTAAAACTTCAAAAGAACATAACCGCACAGACCCCTCATTACTTTTTAAGGTTATATAATATTACTTAAGGTTACGCAGCGGCCTTTCCTTCATAAAAGCCAAAGGGCTGAAACGTCAGAAGTAAAGGCAAGTTAAAAGAAATAATGTATGATTCTGCTTTTGTAAAGGCAGCATTGGGGCATCCCCCATTAAGTGACTAAGAGGGCAGCTAGCACTATATTGAAACATCCCATAAGGCCTGAGGGCCTCAGCACATCGGCTCCGACAGCACTGCAGAGCACTTTCGCTTCCGACACAATTCCGACCCCCAAACCCAATTTCACACGAACATAGCATGGATAGTCAATGGGCGGCTCCGACAAAATAGAACTCGTCTCTAATCGCTAGCCACGGACATCGGCGCCAGTGTGCGGGGTTCTATTGAAAACAATGGAATCGAACTTGTCAACAAGCGAGTTACCAAATCAGTGTAGCATTTCCCTGGCCTTCCTAACTAATAGCTTCCAACCTCTTGGTGAAGTCCATGTGCTTGTGTACACCAGAAACTAAAACAAACAAGTACCCAAAGTCTCTGAATAGGTTTTGCCATGATTTTGCTTGCTTAGATTCCATGATTAGAGGATGAATCTTCCTATTTATTCAGGGTCAGTTTTCCACAAATATTATCCTTGGAGGCATATCATGTGAATGTTTGGTACACAACTGATATAGGGATATTCAAGGATGCTGAATCAAAATCTGCTTAACCTAAATGCCTCAAACTGGTCAAATACAAAATGGCCACCACCACCAGGTCAGAATCTCTATATCACTTTTCTTTTTTATAACACTTATGTTTTCATACATGTACAAGTCCATTCTGGCATTTCATTTCTGTATTCATATTTAGATTAGAATCAAAGGCAATGCATTGTTGTCTGAATTCATGTTTAAAACTGTTGACTGTCAAATGTATATTTTCTATTGAAATGTTTTCTCTTTTTCAATTCTATTTTTATGCTTGTTATAGTATGATGAAATGTTCCACCTCTTTTGATAAACCTCTTCTGAGAAACAAATGTACACCTAAGCCTGAATGTGCCGTATTCTACCAGAGGAGAGAACAACATCTCCTCCAGTTTCCCCTGTTTACCCAGTTTAGAATAGAATAGAATAAAATAGAATGAGCAGACCACTGTGGTGTGTTTCATTTCTGGCGTTCAAAAGGTTGTATAACTAACGGGCCAACAGTATTTTACTGTTAATTCTTCGACTATGCCACCGCTGCCGTCAGATGCGCGGTGTTGAAATGCTAATTTGACTTAAAAGGAGAAACTAATGAGGCTATCTTGAGAGGGGTGGCCTCGAACGCCTCCTCACCTCCCATGTTAACTCCACACCCCCACCTCCATCTGCACCCTCACGCCCTGTGAACCGCAACTCTG
>NC_085873.1:9204257-9209257 GCF_034702125.1 Engraulis encrasicolus
GCAAATCTCACAGCTACATTGTATCCAGTATACAGGAGCAGCGCCACATAGTGAATGTTTTGAGTGTCAACAGGTGTTCAATTTTTTCATTTGGGGGAATCCTTCAGCATGCATGCATTTTCTGTATGATAATACTGGAAACTGACTGCAAGACAGAGTGACAAATCAATTGGTGTTATTAATATTATTAATGCACATACGAGCATGTCATTAACTGGTGTTGGTGAGTGTGCTTTAGTGTAACAGTGAGGGTTCTGTTTGCTGTTTGTTCTGGTTATATTCATGGGTGAAGAACATCGAGGTGAACAAGAGACATGTCAAGCCCATGAGCTCATTAACTGGAAGCTGTGTATTCTATGCCAGTCTGATGATGCCAAGACGGTGGTTCTGGTCCAGAATCCAAGATTAGACACTAATGGACATGTACGAGAAGTAGTTCAAGAGAGGGTCAGTCTGAGTGATTGGGACCATGTTAAATCCAAAGACGACTGCAGAACTGCACAGCTGAGACACCAGGGACACAGAAAGCAGTCTAGCATCTCTCCTGTCACTCAGGTGCAACCAACAAGGTTCAAATACAGCATGCAAGCAACCAACATGCACATCATTTCTACAGGACGGTGCACAGCCAAGAAGCGTGGTAAGAAGAGAGGATGAACAGAAATGGATGACCCAGGCCCCTCAACATCTAATTCTTCTCCACTCCACTCGTCAAGAAACAAAGCTCCATCTGCCAAAAGGCCGATGGTGAACTACTTTATCTGGTCAGAACTGCAAATGCCGGAAAATCTCCAAAGGCTGCTTTGGAACAGTCCCAGAATCTCACACTCAAAACTAGACTGAACACCCGCATCTCAGCAGATGATGCACATGCAATTGATGTATGATATCACAAAGATTGTGGGACAAAACATGTGTCATGTACGGCGAGACCCAGGCCTGACAGAAATACAACTCTCAAAGAGTCAGAAGCCTTGGAGAATCATGAACTTGCATTCAGTAGAAAGTGGCCGAAAGAGAGACACACCCTTGCTAGTCTGTACAGTTCAGCTGGGACATCATTGATGTTGCTGGATACTTGTATGGCATCTGTTCCCTGGCCTGTCTTGGTGAAGGTTGCAATGTTTGTCCTTGTCACCTGTGCTGCTTTGTAAATTGCTTTCATGTTATCATATTCATCATCATTGCAGCATGAACCATGTCTTCTTCACATGCTTCTGGATAGTAGGGACTTTTGACTTCTTTAGGTCATTTAGAACAGACAGATTTCAGTTATGGCAAGACTGTGAGGATTCTCTTTTTCAGCCACTTTCTACTGAATGCAATCTTTGTGATATTGGACAGCAATTGAATGTGCATCATCTGCTGAGATGCTGGTGGTCATTCTTGTTTTCAGGGTGGGATTCTGGGACTTTACAGCAGCCTTTAGAGTTTTACTGCCATTTGCAGTTTTGACCTGATAAAGCAGTTCACTATCGTCCTTTTGGTAGAAGAAGCATGGTTTCTTATCGAGTGGACTCGTACGAAATCTTGTGGATAGTGGAGAAGAATCAGATGCTGAGGTGCCTGGGTCAGTCATTTTTCAGTCATTTTTCGAGACTTGGTCTGACCAAGTCCATAACAATTAACATTTCCCAAACGGCATGGTTGATCTGCCTCCTTAGGTTTGCTACTGGTTGACTGTTGTCCGACCAAGTGAGTGGAGTTCCCGATTTTTTTGAGATCAGAAACAATATTTACATTTCTCTTGGCCTGCCTAGAAGCAGTGCAGAAGGTGCAGCATCACTGGGAGGTTGTGGCCTGTCTAGTGCAGTTCTGCAGTCGTCTTTTGATTTTAGCATAGCCCACATCACTCAGACTGGCCCCCTCTTGAACTACTTCCAGTACATGTCCATCGGCGTCTAATCTTGGATTCTGTACCTGAACCACCTTTTGGCATCGTCAGCCCTAGTAACACAGAACGTAAAGAGAACGTTTGACTTTTGGTTCTCTAAAGGTTGGGGTTATTACCAAACCAAAATTTACCACTTAGAAACGTTCCCTTTGGTTACAGTAAAAAAACAAGCAGCCATTGGTTCCGGTTCGGTTCTGAATACGTTTCAGATACATAATTTTTGGTTCTGTTTTGGTTCTCACTGGGTTGCCAGGAAAGTTTAATTTAAGTTCCCAGAACGATATATGTGTGGTTCCCATTCCATTCCCTCACCGTTCTCTCACCGTACCTTTATTGCTTTTCATGTTTGTTCCCTCATCGTTCCCATATGGTTCCCATAACCTTGATGGTTACATTATAGGTCTGGTCACGTCTGGTTCCCTAGACGTGCTCCTGATGTTCCCCCAACTTTGTTTATACTGTGTTGTTCAGAGCATAAGCAATGATGACTGTCCACCCGATTAAATCATATACGTCTATATATTAGTAACAGTATTTCCTCCAGATTTAATCATGTACACAATCTATTTTTTTTATTCCATTTCATTCATTTAACTCAACTTGGTTGGGTTGATCTAAGGTTTGGCTGTGCACACAACATCACACAAAAGATGTGGTGAGTGAAAGAAATAACTTGAGAACTTGTTACACCTTTGCCGGTAACAAGCAGGCCCTTCACAACCAATCTGTCCATCAGCGCCTGGCCAAACCTAATTACTTAGGGCTGGTATATCATGATTCAATTGCTTGCACCTGAAAAACTCCTAATCAATCTGGTCACATGGTACTCTTGAGCCTGTATATAAACCTGCTGTCAGAGTGCTTTAGTTATTTGCCTGCCTGCCTGCCTGCCTGCTGGTCAGCATGGCACAGCATAGCGCTTGTTTAACTGCTTTGCAAGCAAGCTAATAGCGCTTTTGGCTTATGGCATTTGTTAGCTACATCTTGTGCCTTGCTTTGTGAGCTAGTCAGTAACAGCACATGTTACATTGCTTGTGCCATTGTGCACTTGATGTAGATGGTATGATTATCTTTAAACTTCATTAAGGAAAACATTTGGTATTAATCCCCACTCTCACATTGTGGTACAGTATGGCATAGACTGATATATTACATATAGACATCATACATGTTTTCAACAAATTTAATCATCTTCCAAGACAGCAGTGTGCCAAGCTGATGCCAGGCGCAGGGTGTTTCAGTGATGGTGGAGGATGGGAGGTCCTTAACCCTCTCGGCGCCACAGGTTTTTGCCCAAAACTGATGATTTTGACATGTTATATTCAAAAGGCTGTGGCTTAACATGGGTAATAGATAGAGCCTGACAATTAATGAGACAAATATTGAGGATGACCCAAAGTTTATTTTGGGAGTAAATTATCCCATCTAATTTGCATATTATGACGTCATATGGTGTCGGCCATTTTGAATTTATAATGAGTTATTGGATATTTTTGCATATTTTCAAAATATTTTTAATAATTTATCTAATTTAATTTATAAAACTTCCCCAGACACCTTCACTATTATGTTCTGTGAATACATTTTGGTCTAGAAAGCAATAAATTGTACACTAAAAGTGTAATTTGTAACTAATATAGTGCAACAATGTAGCATAGTGACAAAACACAAGTTTTGCCTGTAGGGACTGGTCTATGAAGGTGACAAGTTATTTTTTAGTGCATGGACACCCTTCACAGCAATGCCCAGCATACAGATTCTATCCACACTAGGGGTATTATGTGCATTTTGTCCATTTGTGTGTCTTTGAACCAAGTACAGCAGGCCTACAGTAGCCTACAGTAGGCCTGTCAGCGTACACCCTGAAGGACTCTGGGTATGGGGTACATGTCTAAAAACTTGTGCAAATATCTATTCAAACCCAGTGTTACATTTACTGATATACAAATAGGTGATATAAGGAAAGTGTGTGTGTGTGTGTGTGTGGGGGGGGGGGGGTTGGTTACCTAGCCTATATCGCCCATGTCTTTCTGATGCACCAAACCCCAGCTGGTATCACACTTTTTTGTTGCAAATAGACTCAGTCAGGTCGCAATTGGACATAATTATTACTATTATTATATCATTAGAATAGCATTGCTATTTATTTAGACCTGCAGTCGGCAGGAACAGTGTCGAGTAGCGTGAACTATGCTTCCGTTTTGCACCGAGTAGAATGCGCACGAGACCTCTGTGTCTCGGGCGCATACTCCTCTCACTCCATCCCCCACTGTTGGCAGGAATATGCGCACTTCTTTTGTCTTCATTTACTTTTCTACTTAGTATACAAGCTCTTCTACAAACATCCTGACCACTGTCACCCTCCAGATGATGAATATTGACTCTGTAACAGGCAAATTACGACGCGTTGCATCATTCCCCTGTCGTTGCAATGAACGTCGCCAGCATAGCGACAGTATAGCCTACAAAGCAGCATGAAATTACCTCGCATCTCGATCGGAAAAAACCTTCCCTTCCTCAATATACAAGTCTCCTGCAGAAACGAACACTTCTATTGTGTACTTACAAGTGAATGAATGAAGGGTTTTCTTGTTACAGTCCCCATGATCGACGAATAGGCTGTCGATAGTTTCCCTCAGGCAACAGTAACATGGGAAGTATAACGCGGCAGAAAATACACTCCTGTTTGCATATTACCTCATTTAGGGGCGAAATATATGATGAATACATATGTACAATCATGAAAAGTTACCATTTGAGTGCATTTGGTCGTTTATTCAGTAGAATTATCCACGTAATGTCACTACAAGGCTGCTTCCGTCTTTCGCGTTGTTTCACATGGGAGAAGTTACTTCCGCAATGTCCGAGGTTTGTAGTTTTGTAGTTTTCTTAAACAAAATACCATATAAGGCGTCCCAATGTGTTTAGAACTGAAGTACTACATGTCTGCCACCCAATGGAGTGGAAGTTGAACTACATTTGATATCTTATTTGAAAAAAACGGCCGTTGTAATCAATACGGCATCTCGTCGACAAAAGTCGCCTGTGGCGCCCAGAGGGTTAAGTACCATGATCAGGGTACCTCAACTATGGTGAGAGATAGTGG
>NC_085873.1:9214257-9219257 GCF_034702125.1 Engraulis encrasicolus
TACTTAAGGACTCATTTTATTATAACAATAGGATTATAGATTTGTGTATCCTTGCTAGACATCCAGATAATTATTTTGTTGTCGTGTTCACGTTGGAGTGAAACAGAAGAAACAACCCACAGACGACAGACGTTTAGATGTTTGAGATGACAGAAGTTTCATTAGTGCGCTATCTGAAATTAGAATTCAGTTGCCTATGTATGCGTACATCTTCGTTCTCGCTGGAGAACAGGCTTCTCGTGATCATGAGGTTCTCGCAGGAGAATGGCTGTCCGCACGCTGGACCGATCATAAAAGTGCTTTACGGGGTCGCTGGACTAACTGCACTCAAGGAGCATTAGGTTAAAAGCAAAATCGTTTTGGGCAAGATCGCTGGCCATGGTGCTGAACTGCTAAGCCCGGTGCTGGCTACAGTTAAAACGATTCTCAGGCTCGGGAGTACAGGGCTCCAATTGAGAGCTCGGACAATACCCACGCCCGCGAATATGTGCGAGCTCTGAGCGGAAAATCTTTGGCTGGTTATTGGGTGAGCGAGCAGAGCCAGATATATAAAATAATAATTATAGTAATTAACAATAATAGTAGTTATGTTCAGCAATACATTATTAAAATGCAGTTTACAACTATGGAAATATTGCTACGCTTATTTTTGGTTTATTTTGGTATACGTTAACTATTCATTTTATTCAATTATTTATTTTGTTCGGCTATACTTTTCCTGCCAACCTGCAGTGGCCCCCCTAACAACCCCTCACTCCCCACACAGGGGTTCCCCGGCCCCCAATTGGAAAACCATCGCTATAGCCTGTGTGGCGGCAGAGGTTTGGGTCAGGGAGAGAGATAGACCTAACCCAGCACGTGAGAGTACTCAGCCCTGCCCTCCGGCCCTTCTCTCTCTATCTCTCTCTGTCTCTCTCTCTCTCCCTCCCCTGCAACAACTTTCAACCATTGACTCAAAAGTCTTTAATTGAACCTGATTGTACATTTAATGCACTTAACGGCATCTAGCAGAAACCACGCTGTCACGCACACATGCATAAACACACGCATACACACAAGTGCGCACGCACATGCACACGCACACGCACACACACACACACACACACACACACACACACACACACACACACACACACACACACACACACACACACACACACACACACACACACACACACACACACACACACACACACACTTAACACCCCAAATTCTAATGCTTAACCCTGTGGCGCAGAGTCTCTGTTATAACCTTATTGTCACCTGAATGATAACCACCCTTAACTGTCTTAATCGGTTTCTTAAGACTCTCTGCATTAGCAATGCTGTTTTGGTGTAAAAAGAGAAAAGTCAACCCGGCGCTCAGGTGTGTGAAAGAAAACAGTCCAAAATGGTGCTCTTGGGGTTGGGAAATCCAGAATTAGGAAAGCAGCAGGTCCCAGACACTCAGAGGTGAATCAGTCGGAAGAAGGAGGTATATTAAAAAGCCTTTAATAACTGTGGCTACTCATATTTGAAATTAAAATGCCAACATGTTTCGACCATATAGCTCTTCATCAGGGCAAAGCAAAGACAATGGACGAGCACAAAGTTTAAAAAAGTTTAACCCCACCCCTGAATCAGGTGTGTAATTAGTAAGGCACAACTCCATCAAGGGACCTGCTGCTTTCCTAATGCTGTTATGATGTAGTTGAGTCTTTTCAGCAAAGGGTGAATAGACCTGTCCACGGGCACATCTGCAGTGTAAGAGGCTACTTGCCTGTAGCAAGAGTTTGCCACAGTGTGTGTGTGTGTGTGTGTGTGTGTGTGTGTGTGTGTGTGTGTGTGTGTGTGTGTGTGTGTGTGTGTGTGTGTGTGTGTGTGTTTGTGTGTGTGTGTTATTATAAGTATTTGTGTGTATGTGCAAGACTGTGTGAAAGCACACTGTGTATGTGGAGCCAGGTGCATGCGTGCATGCATGCGTGTGTGCATGCATGCATGTGTGCGTGCGTGCGTGTTGTCCATCACTCACCACTGCGGCTGCGTAGCATGCGGGCTGCCCCGTTGGCTCCGTGTGAGGGGTTGTGGTTTCCTCTGCTGTCCAGGGAGCTGACCTCCAGACCCGGCTGCTTCAGGAGCTCCTGCAGGGTCCTGCCAACAACCGTGGATCACACTTTACTCATCATCATAAACCTAATACTATTTACTTAGCCTACTCATAATGATAACAAACAACAACCATCATCATCATCATCATCATCATCATCATCATTATCATGGTTTTGATGTTTCTACAGTTGGCCTATAATAGTGTGCACCATACCACAGCACATCATCACTCTGTACAGTACATATACAGACACATAGATACTTATCCACATAGTCACATACTCTATAAACATACCAAATAACTCTGCCCTACAAAGGCAAAGTACAGTAACGACGCCAACATTCAAACTGAGAAAAGGGCAACATCTAGTTTCTATTTCTGCACCTAGCTAGTCTATTTCCTTTTTTAACCATGGCACAGCTCAATACCACTCTCAATCCATGGAGAGACTGCACATTGGGTTAGTGCATTCGAACAGTGAAGAGAACCCCAGTCTTTCAACGAGTGTGAAAGCAACTGGCTGGACACGTCAATACAATTAGTCAAGTTAAGTGAACTGTGGTCACATCATTCCTGTGCAGCTGATCAGGTGGTGCGGGGGTGCACTGAGGAAAGCAGGAGTGTGCGTGTGCGTGTGCGTGTCTGTGTGTGTGTGTGTGTGTTTTCTAAACAGCAGGTGGACTTCACAAGTTGTATTCACCATTACACTATTACCATCCTACATATGTGTTCCACCTAAACTGTTGAAGCACTAGAAACACAAATGTCAATTCACTCTTTTGTCTTGCAGTGAATTTATACTATAGTACTAAATATGCCACTGTGCGTGCATGCTTGTGTGTGTGTGTGTGCGTGTGTGTGTGCGCGCGTGTGCGCGCGTGTGTACGCGTGTGTACGCGAGTGTTTGTGTGTGCTCCTTTTTGCCTTCAGGGTGTGTTACTGTACTGTGCTGTGGTGTGAAAGGTTCCTCTTGGCCCCGTGCCTTCCGTCTCTGCCCTAGCTACTGAACTGTAATTCATCCCCCAACACAGAACACACACCCATGTTTCCACACAAACACAAACGCACACACACAAACACATACACACGCGCACACACGCATGTACACACTCACACACCACACACGGGTAGGCACGGGCGGGGGCGCAGGCACGGGCACACGCACGCACACACGTATGCACGCACGCACGCGCGCACGCGCGCACGCACGCACGCACGCACGCACGCACGCACGCACGCACACACACACACACACACACACACACACACACACACACACACACACACAGAGTCAACTGGACAAATGTCCCTGCGGCTAGTAGCTGCACAGGTTGAGAACATGCAGTGTGATGTCAAGATCCCTCCCTATCATTGGTCTCTTCACCCCCATGGGCTCTGTCTCCATGGGTACGAGAGAGAGAGAGAGCGAGAGAGAGAGAGAGAGAGAGAGAGAGAGAGAGAGAGAGAGAGAGAGAGAGAGAGGACGAGGACGAGAAGGAGAAGGTAGAGAGAACGAGAGGGAAGCTAAGAGGTGGAAAGGGAGGGAATGTCAAAAGAGAAAGAGCCAGATACAGAAAGTGTGAAAAAAGTGACAGAGGAAGGTAGTGAGAGAGAAAGATAGACAGAGAAAGAGAAAATGGGGACATCTGCACATTATCGCCACAACCCAGTGGCAGAAAGCATTGGGAACTGAGGTCATGTAGTGTGTATAGTTGGAGGTCTGTGCCACAGTGTCGTTGAGTGGACTGGGCTAAAAAAAGGCACAAACTTCCCCCCACCCCAACCGCCAACCCCCGGGGGCAGCACAGCTTCCGTGAGTGCACACCCCACAATCCCCCATGTGTACTCACGTGAGTGGCTTCTCTACTCTGTTCAAGAATCTGTTATTGCATTGGCTCTGTATTTTTTCTTGTTCTCTTTCCCTCTCTCTCCCTTCCTCCCTCAGTTGCTTACTTTGAAAAATTATCGCCCTGTTTGGCTAGTTGAAAAATCAAACACATCTGTGTAACACGGTGATGAACCGAGGTGTCAAACGTAAAAGTAAAAGTTAAAAAAAGGAAACACAGTCAAACACAAGTAACTTATCTGACTAACTCGTAGACCTGTGTAGTTGTCTTACGATCAGCTGACTATGTGCTGGTTGGATCAAATTTGTGCTGGGTTCTTCCAGGTGTTTTCCAACACAGTCCATCTACCTCATACAAGGTACAATGGATTAACTGCTATAACAGTTATGTAATATGATGTGCTAGTATTGTACTTACTGACTACTTTGGACACCTTTGGTAGTAAGAGTCAGCATTCCCCCCACTCTTAAAATCACACTGCCAATAATGTGATTACCCTCTCTGTGTTGGTGCAGTAATACTTTTCATAGTTAGGCTATGAGGCTAAAAGCACTATTAGTGCTATGAATATATCCAATGACCCATCCAACTTAACCCATTTAAGCCTGATGCATATTAACCCAGCTTAGCGGCATGGATGCTGCTTTCAGGCACTTGTGATTTGAGGGTTTTTTAATTAAATATGTTGGCATAGGGTTGAATAAACAAATTTGGTAACACTTAATTTTAGGGATACATCGATTAGCACAAATACATACAATGTTAATGCCTGCATAAGTAACTTGTAAGGCATGTACGAAGCAAACACTAAGGCCTACTAGGTCCTTACTAAGGTTAAATTGGTAATAAATCCCTTATTGTGCCAGAACAACACATTTGTGAATACATGCCTAACAAATGTTTGATTTTGCTTTGTACATGCCTTACAAGTTACTTATACAGGTACATTGTATGTATTGGTGATAATAGATGTATCCCTAAAATAAAGTGTTACCACAAATTCTAATGCAATATTAGGGTCCTAGCTTTTGCAACTTATGCACCTTACATATTTCATGTTTTTA
>NC_085873.1:9224257-9239257 GCF_034702125.1 Engraulis encrasicolus
AAGTAGTCAGTGGCCCTTCCCCGCAGCATAGTTTTAATTAGCTCATCTGCTTTCCTAACAGGGAGTAATGATATCAGAGAGAGAGGGGGGGGAGGGGGTGGATGAATGAGTAAACGAGAGCAATAGCAGCTAAGTATATTCTCTAATGGGCAATGTGCTCCGACAAATGTGGGTGTCCTCATTGCCCTTGACTAATATTGTGATTGACCTCCTCACATTTGCTCCTACTTTGACTATGTCACTTTTTTTAACCCCGCCCTCTCTCACACACGCACAGACACACACACACACACACACACACACACACACACACACACACACACACACACACACACACACACACACACACACACACACACACACACACCCCTACTCAATTGTTCTGGAAAACAGTCAGTCATAAGCCATTCAATCAATGACTCCGCTTTCTTTTTTTACTTTTTTTTTAAAACCCAGCCTCTCCTGCTCTCTTTCTCCACCTCATGTAACGAGCCAGTTTAACTTCGCTCATTTGTTCTGTCAGTTGACATTAGGCCAGCAGAGCACAGCCCATGAGAGAGAGTAACCTATCTCTCTCTCTCGCTCTCTCTCTCTCTCTCTCTCTCTCTCTCTCTCTCTCTCTCCCTCTCACTCTCACTCTCCATCCATGTTGCTCTCTCTGTGTCTGTCTCTCACCCTCACTTTGACTCTGGCTGTGTCCGTTTCTCTTGCTCTCTCTCTTTCTCTGACTTTATTTGTCTTCCTCCCCCCACCTCCATCTCTCTCTCTCTCTCTCTCTCTCTCTCTCTCTCTCTCTCTCTCTCTCTCTTTATCTCTTCTCTCTCTCTATCTTCTGGGCCTCCCTTCATCATGAGCGCTACCATTAATTACCACATGAAATGACAACTCCCCTTCCCTTCCCTTCCCCTCCTGCCTCTTCTCTCCACTGGCAGATTAATGACCATTCTGGACTCATGTTTAAAAATGGTGAATGGGGAACAATCACCTGCCATTATCACCCATCACTTCAGCTTTCATTCTGCCTGGCCATCTTTTTTGTCACCCATTCATGCAGTGGTTCCCAAACTTTTTTGTATTTTTATCTGGGACCTCGTTTTGGACCTATTCTCGGAACCCCCTTGCCGTCATACGGTATTGCAGACGGCAAACATTTAATCGGAAGTTTGAAGTGAATATGTCACTAAGCAAAGTATGGAATGGTTATATCATGAATTCAAGGCATATATTTAAGGTTTTACACAAACAATCCCTTTCCACAACCTCCTTGCAGTACCTCTGCAACCCCCCTGGGGGTCCCAAGCACAAGTTTGGGAAGCACTGCGTTAATGGCTCTGCTGTGACAAGAATGTGGCTTAAAAAGACTGTGGTTTTTAATTTATGGGAAGTTTGATGAGATGGAAAGAAGAAAAAAACAGTAAATCCTCTGAGTAGACATATCATTTATGATATCTTTTAAGTCCCTCTTTCCCTGTCCTGGAAAGTTAATTCTTTCCAATTTAGGGTGACATTTATCCTGGTCTTATGTGGGTACTACATCCTCAGATTCCTTCTAAAAACATGTTATCTAAAAAAATCATGTCCTTTATCTTGATTACAGGAATATTTAGATGATATCATTAAGTATATTTATGAATATGTAGATGATGTTATCGTTAGGTGAAATGAAAGTGCTTTATAAACAGTCGCTAATGTTATGTGTGTAACCTCAGGAGCGATATGCTAATCTGAACTGCATGATTATCTCCATGATAAAGATGCAAATAAAGCAAAAATATTCCATCGCAACCCCCTTTCGTCTCACCAGGATTTCACCACTCCTTTCAAATACTCTTTCTGTCCCAAAACGATCCTGTCTAGACCCATCGCCGTCAAAGCAGAACAGCAGAGAAATGCTGTAATTTTTGTTTTTTTAATTATTTGTTCAAAGACAAGTCGAAGAGATGTCGTGCCAATAACTTCAGTCCTAATGGGTGCGTAGGTTCCCAAATGATTATCCACCGCAGCAAGGAGTGGAACTCGCACACCGATAGCCGATGCAATAATTTCTTTATTGCTTTACATATAAAGTGCTCAAAGTGCTACCCACAAGTGCAAAACGTTGTCGGTCACCAGACTGTCCTCAGTGCAAGATCAGTTTTATTTATTTGTTCCCATGTGCTCAGACATGATAAACATTACCTACAGCCAGGTGAACCTCAGGTTAAAGATAAATAAGGTCTACAGACCTGCATCGCTTGCAACCCTCTCCAAAGCAAAAACAACCCAGTCTCTGACCAACCAATCAACTGTCACAGCGACATATAGAGTCACCGCATGTGACTAAAAAAAAAAACATCACCGTGTTTCATGAAGGAAAAGGTTGCAACAACAGCAGCAGTGTGTTCAGTTTGTTTACAGATTGCCCCTCCACAGGTCCGCTGACAGGGACAAAGGGGTTAGTTTGTCAGGTTGCCAGGGAAAAGGGGGGGCCCAGAATCGGGACCCCATTACATCATATGTGTTGGGAAGAGGGCCCTTTGAAATTATTTTGTCCCAAGCCCAGTCAAAGCTGCCAGTGGTCCTGCCTCCATCACTCCCTACACTCCCCAGCCCCACCATACAACACCTCTATAACCTGAGGTCCTCAAATCATGTTGACAGGGTGCTACAGGGCCCCATGAGGCTGAGAGGAGAGGAGAGGAGAGGTTGAGGAGAGGAGGAGAGGAGGAGAGGAAGAGAGGAGGAGAAGGGAGGGGAGGGTAAAGGTGATGAGCCCAGGGCTAGACGGGTGGTGCAGGGAGGCTGACAAAAGGGTTAGTTGTCCCATGCCCGAGTTAAGGGAGAGGGTCCCAAGTTGGGTCCTCATTACATTGTATATATTGGGTAAGGGGACCCTTCAGACGACTTTGTCCTGGGTCCGTCAGTGACCATGGCTAGAAGGCTGGTTTGTGAATGGAGGGGGAGCTGACCGTGTGTTTCTCTGGTTTAGCTGATTACGGGGGGAGAGGAGCATCATCCAAATCAGACGGACAGGAGAGACCCCTGCCAAGATGAGGCACTCACCCTGGACGTCAGCTCGAGTTAAACCTGCGTGGAGCCGATGGGGAAAGGTGAGCAGGGAGGGGGACGTGCAGGACATGGGTCAATGTGGAGGAGGTGGGTGGTGATGACCGCAGATCATTCTAGCAATATACAGGGAGTGGACTGATGTCCACACAGGAGACACTGCAGATGTGTTCCTTCATATTATAGACCCAGCATAAGGCCGCTGATAGTTGTTACCGGGCCCAAGACAAAATCATCTGTTAACCACCCCTCAATGCATTCAATGTAATGAGGTCCCCATTTCGGAGCCTCGTCTGTCCCTGTGGGCCTGTGCCAGCTGATCCCCTTTATCCCCCTCTCTCGGCTTCCCTGTCCCTGAAGACCACAGTCCAGCATAGGGTCAGAGGCTCTGAGTGGCCGCAACCAACACATTACATTACATAACAAGACGTCTCAAAGGCTTTGTGTCCCTAGGGGAGATCACATACATGCAGTGCAATCAGCGTTTACTCATACGTATGTAGTGGGGGGAAGGTGGGGGGTTTGCACATGTGACTACCACTACATACTCCTTGGCCCAGTTGTGTTGTCGTCATCTCTGCCTTTACAACTGAGTGAGAAATAGCATGGAGGATTTATCATGCTTCTCTCAAACTGTAGGCAGAAATGGATAAAATGTTTTCTGAGAAAATTTTTTTTAAGTAGGCCTATACATGTATTTTCTGACATTTCTATGCACTTGATACTGAGAGTGAAGAGATGGCAGAAAATGCTTAGGGGAGCGAGAGATGAGGGAGGATCGGGAAATGACCTGGGGCCGGAATCAGACCCAGGTCCCTGGCGTAACGGTACAGTACCTTAGCCATGTGAGCCACAGCCAAGGCCAGCATAGTGGCTCTTATGATGCCTCTCTCGCATAGAGAAGTGAACAAAGTGGATTGTGAATGTTTACAGTAAGTCCTGTCAGGTAGTCATTTTTCTCTGAATCGAGGTGATTTTACTAACAAACTGATCAGACCTTGCCTGGTTAACACCAGACGATCTCACAAGTGAGATAGTCTGGAGGCCACCTATGCAATTTCTCAAGTGAAAGGTGCGGTTTATGATTGCCCATGGCCATTTATTGGGCATTACGAATGTGTCATTTGGAATATACGTAGCCCATAGCCAATCGTGTCAGTTGTATCTATTCAAACAAACGACAGTAATCTCCTTTCCACTCCTCCACTCTCTCTGATTGGAGCCCAGGAGCTGGCACCCTCACTGAGAGATAGCATCCATGCTGTCTTTTAGATCGGAACGATTGTGCAAATCAGTATGGGATTTCCCCAGGCTAGATCAGAAAGTTGAGTGAATAACCGTGTAATACATTTCAACTGAACAGAATTCACTCCTTTATTGAACACAACATCACAGACTGCATCACTCATTTCACACTGCCAGTATACTGTATATGTTATGCTTAGCTATATACAAAGATTTTCAATATGGCAAGATAAATTATACATTGAACTCAATCCAAATTGAACTCATTTCATTCTTGAACCCTCTGCTAGTCTCCTAAAGGGCATGGCAACATGCCATAGACATGCATCTTAGAACCTTACGTCATACTGATTCCAGTAGTGAATTATTTTGAACGGCTCTTAAAAGTAAACAACGGGAGCCGAATCACAGCTGTGGGATCCACTCTACCGTGTTTTCGTTCATTTTTCATTCACTGCAAGCACGTGACCGTCAAGTAAGTACTTTAATTTGGGGAAAAAACACAAGAGTCTTCCTTGAAGATTGACAGAAACAGTCTTTTGAAGCAGGAGGGAAATCAGTTCTTGTTTGGACAAAATTACCTACAGATGGAGTGAAAAATGATGTGTTCTTAACACTGAAAAAAAACCCAGTTAAAAGCCGTTCAAAAGAGCCAATTTGGGACAGTTTTTTTAACGGCTCTCTGAAAGGAAGGAGCCACTACGCCTTATCAACCATCTCCTCCTTGTCAATATGCTGTTTGCCTGAGGTAAAACTACTAGGTGTCTCTTTTAACATCAACCAAACAACCGATTGTGTTCTATGGATCAGGAACGAAATGTGTTTCAAGACCCACAAAGTGATAACTCTTGAATGCTTAAAACCAAAGGCGGTTGTATGCTTGTTTACATTTTTGAAACGGAGAGGTCTGCCCCTGCCTGTACTGTTTGCCATCCCAAAAGGCCTTGTAAGTGTTTGTGACACGATGATGTCAAATACAGCAGTGCTAAATGTCACTGTCATAACTGTCACTTCAGATGATTTTGCCCCAGATGCACCCCGCACTGTAAGTGAGCAACACTCGCCTGATTCACCTTTGGAAAAGGTCACCGTCCTGTGGTTCAGCTATCTCAAGAAATAGTAAACAATTTGGAAGACCCCTCCTTAAATTATTAAACTCTTTTTTGAAGCTGTGTAAAACCTTATTTTTGTCATACAGTAATTTTGGAAAAGGTCACTATCCTGTGGTTCAGCTATCTCAAGAAATGGTAAACAATTTGGAAGACCCCTGCTTAAATTACGAAACTCTTTTTGGAGATGTATAAAACCTTATTCTTGTCAATGGCCCTTCAGTAGTTGATAGTCAGGAATAGTACTGCTGTGTGAAGGTGAACTACATATTTGGAAGATTACTATACTTAAATTATTAAATTATTTTTTAGAGCTCTGTAAAACTTGTTTTTGTCATTCAGTTATTGAACATAATCCTATATAGTACTACATGATGATATTGATGCTGAAAGATTTGAGAAACATGCTAGATTATTTTTCTTGATTTACTGTATGTCTCTGAGTGAACTATTTAGAATAATATTCTATACTGTAGGCCTATGTCACTACGTTGAGCCAATCCCTCTTCTTTATTGAATTGTCATGATTAAAAAAATACTTCAGTGCAACAGTGCAAAACGTATACCTACGTACACGTTACGTATCCCATTACATGAACTTAACTACTGCTCATTTCCTTAGACTGTAATGCCAGTAAACCCTGAAAACACAAAGCCAAATGTTAACACTTTGTCTTTGTCACCCGTGACCTGAAGCCAACATGACATGTCATCTGCACATGACACATGTGACATCAAGTGATGATATCAAGAGGTTTTTTATTTTTTTAATCAACTTTAATTTATAATTTTTTTTGCTCAGGGCTCTGACGTAAACAGATAATGGGTAATCTTTATGATAGCAAGAGTTTCTCTCTTAATTTTTTTTTAAAAAATCAAGCCTTTTTTTTGCTCAGGGCTCTGATGTAAAGAAAGCGGCTAATCTTGTAAGAAGTGTTAATCTCTGAGTTATGTCGTAATCGCTACAGTGCAGCTCTATTTTTGAGAGGTGCTAACCTTCTGCTTCGAGGGGGGAAACGTGTTAATCTGCTGAATTATGGATTTGGTGTGTTTATTTTAGAGAGGGGGGCTGGGGGGTGGGGGAGGTACGCCTATAAGTCTTCTGGGAATTAGAAGCGCCTCTGGGAATGTAGTCGTTTTTTTTTTTTCAAAAGAAAAAAAACAAAAGCTTTTAATGATTAAAAAGACTAGAGTGTCTTGGTTCATTATCAGAGGAGGCACGCATTGATATTCAGAGTAGAAGTGGGCCAGCAGCAAATAAGCCTCCTCCTGCCATCCTCTGATTTTTGAAACGCGGTGAAACAAGAGGAAAACACACACACACGTACGCACGCACACACACACACGCATGCATGCACACACACACAGACGCACACGCACCCACGCGCGCACACACGCACACACACACACACACACACACACACACAGACGCACACGCACCCACGCGCGCACACACGCACACACACACACACACACACAGAGGAAGGACTGATGTAGAGAAAAAAACGAAGGAGATTCCATGACCATGAGGAGAGAGAGAGAGAGAGAGAGAGAGAGAGAGAGAGAGAGAGAGAGAGAGAGAGAGAGAGAGAGAGATAGAGAGAGAGAGAGAGAGAGAGAGAGAGAGACTACAGCCAAGCGGGAAGAGGGGGTATAGAGAGATAGAGATGGATAGAGAGAGGTAGGCAGGGGGAAAATGAAAAGAAAGGGAAAGAAGGGAGGGAGGGAGGAAGGGAGGGAAGAGGCAAGCAGGAGTGGGTCTGCTCCCTTTGTTCCATATTTTTGTTCTTGATAATGATGTCCTGAGGGTGGCATAACCCTGGGCCAGATATTTACACCGAGTTCATGCGGAGCAGCCTGCATTCCTTTGATTTCACAGAGGAGGGCATGAATGTTTTCTTTTCACTATCTGGTTTCATCATCAATATGCCCGCATCATCCAAATAAAATAAATAAATAAATAACTACTACGTACTGCACAGTACATATAGTACAGTAATACATACTGTAGGTACACACAAGCACACATGCACGCACGCATGCATGCACGCATACACCCCCCCCACACACACACACACACACACACACACACTGGGGACGCAAAAACCTTACCCCCATCACCTTCTAAAATGCAAATCTCCTGCATGACCATGCGACGCAGAAACGTGATACTGCATTCTAAATCAGGCTACTCCTTAGAGAGCGGTGAAGAAGAAGAAGAAGAAGAAGAAGAAGAAGAAGAAGAAGAAGAAGAAGAAGAAGAAGAAGAAGAAGAAGAAGAAGAAGAGGAAAAAGAGGAGGAAGCAGAAGAAAATCCCCAAGTGAATCACCATTGTGACAAACAACGTCAAACAACAGTGAGTGCCCAGGGGGACAAAGTGACTGCGGAAAAGTGTCATTCAGAGATCCACTTTAGAGAATAAAGAGAAAGAGTTCAGAGACCTGAGCCACAGGCAGTTGCAGCGGAAGTTTCTGACCAGTTTTTTTTATTTCGCAATACCTTTGAGACATTTCAGGTAACATTTGAGGTAAAAGCTTTTCAACTATTACTCATCCTACCCACATGAAGACCATAAGTACTGTGAGTTTCTTATAGCCACATCCATTACCAAGTTCATTTTCACATAAAATCATAACAGAGACAGTGTGTGTGCGTGTGCATGTGCGTGTGCGTGTGCGTGTGCGTGTGTGTGTGTGTGTGTGTGTGTGTGTGTGTGCGTCTTTGTGCATGCATTACCTGTGTAACAGGCATTTCCATTCATCAGAACTATGCCAAACAAGATTTGAAGGTTGTGGGCCTAATCAGAAGTTTACGGGTTCGAATCCCACCCTAAATGTACCTCTCCTTACACTTCCATTCAAGGACTGATGTGCCATGCAGCAAGGCACCTAACCTCACATTGCTCCAGGGACTGCAACCAATACTCTGTACCAAAGTCACTTCGGATAAAATCGTCAACTAAGTATACAGCATGTGATTACTGTTGTACCTGAACATGCTAGAATAAGGGGTCTTACACACTAGGGCGGTAAAGCGTCGCGGAACGGCCACGATTTTTACCGGCGTCGGTGAAAATACATTGAAACATATCTGTCCTTACACACCAACCGGCGGTAGTCGGGCGTCGGGCACGCTGCATTTGGAAAATAGAACTTGAGCGTATTTTTCACGCCGGCGACCGGCGGTGTCTCATTCAAATGAAAGGCAAAGTATCATGCTGGCTTTGGCTGTGGTTTTTTTTTTAATAGTTCCATTCGGCTTTGGTATGTTTGACCCCTAATACCGGTACTAATGGAACACTATGTAACTCTTCTGAGTTAATCACCCTCAGAAACCAGCTGATACTTTAAATTTATTAACAAGAAAGAATCTCTCGAATGACTACCTCCACTGTCTGTTGGCATTTGAAACAAATTGACTGGGTCTGCATCTTTTGCATATGTTCCACATCATCATCCACACACACACACACACACACACACACACACACACACACACACACACACACACACACACACACACACACACACACACACACACACACACACACACACACACACAGTCCTCCTGGTAGGCCCACCTCAACCAGCCCCAACACTATTGATCACTTGCATACGTCTTACACAGTCATCCAACGCAGCGCAGTGGCCCTTCTGCTTCCCTGAGCTCCATGCTCTCCTGGCCACCTCCCCAAATCCTCTCCAGGTACAGCTTCCTAAGTGCTCTAACATCATCATCATCCACATACAGACATAAACGCAACACCCCTGGTTCCTCAACCCCAAATGCACGTTTTGTTAAAAACGAAAGTTCGAGAGAAGCGTAATGAAATTTGGCATGCCTAATCAACCACCTGCACTCTGTTCTCCACTCAATTGTCATTCGCCTGAATTCAGTGCGAAAAGATAGGCATGCCTATTTAACCAGCTGCATCTCATTCTCCGCTCTGCCGTCATTTGGTGGAATTTCAGCGCACTGGAATTTGGAACGCCCCTTAATTCACTTTACAGCATTTATTCTCCGATCACCTGTCTCCAGTCAGAAATTTTATTTCTCACTCGCACCCACCACCTCCCCTTTCGCCTCCCTTCCGCTGCTGTTCGATCAATTAGTCAGGTGTTTTGCCCTAGCTTCCTTCCAGTTCACCTCGCTCCATCGCTCTCCAACCATCATCTGCTGGGGGGTGTCCGCTCAGAGTTCGCACATATCTGTGGGCGCAGATACTGCCCGAGCTCTCAGTGGCGCCCCGTACTCCCGAGCTAGAGAATGTTTGCTGCATAGACATTTCTTGGACGTGGCAGTACTTCAGCACCACGGCCAGGGACCTTGCCTAATATGCCACGTATTCTATCTCAGCTACTTGAGTGCAGTGGTCCCTGCGAACCCCATGAAGCACTTGATGATCAGTCCACCCCGTGGACAGCCACTCTCCTGCGAGAACGGCACAATCACGAGAAGTCCGTTCTCCAGAGAGAACAAAGATGTATGCATACATGCTTAATCCAAATTTAAGAGAGTGAACTAATGAACTGATCGTTTGCATATAGAACATCACTACAAAGTCACTCCTAGCACCCTCACCTAGGACCGTATTACGACACTGTGGTGCCCCCTTAATGAACAATGTTTGTAAAGTTTGTGCCTTGTGCTGCCCCTTAACTGGCTGTAATTGGTTTGATGCCCCTAGGCACTGTGCCATTGGCCCTTGTGAATAATCCGGCCCTGTCCTCATCTGGTGTTGCTCAGATCATTCTGCCCTGCTCCCCTCCTTTTCTCCAGGCCCATCTTGGTAAAGATCAAAGAACGTAGATTGAATAAGAAGTATTACTCAATGGAAAATACATTGGCCACGGTGTACTACGAGGGCATTGCTTAAATACCATAGAACTAATACATTTCTATGGTTAAAGACACAGTGCGCATGGTCAGTGGGTATGGCGCCATGATGGATAAAATTTGGACTCCAAAAAATCGGTCGAAAGAGGATGTCCGGCTGTCAGTGTTCAGTTTTGGCCAAATTAACTGCAGCTGTTGGTCAGCAGTAATTGCGGGGGATAATTAAGGACAGCTGACAAACATTCACAATGTCCTATGACCTGTTCCACACTCCGAACCTGGCGGTAGTGGCATTGCACTTTACCATGCGTCCAATTTGACCGAAGAAGAAGAAATTTGGACTCCCCTCGCCATCATTCCGTACCACGCTCTGATGATGTCTGTGATTCCTCTTCTCTCAAGTCTCTTTGGTAAAGATCCCCATTTATACACCACCACCCCCAGTTCACTCCCCTGTTCTCCTCACCTGGTGTTGCTCAGGTTGTTCTGCCCGCCCCCCCTCCTCCTCTCCAGGCCCAGCTTGGTAAAGATCAAAGAAACTCGAGACAGGAGGGGGGGGGGGGCGTTGGTTGCATTGGCCGCGGTGTAGTACGGGGGCGTTGCCTGAGGACACGAGTGGATGGAAAATTAACTCCCTTGCGCATGGTCATTGGTCAGTGGGTGGATACCAAATCCGGAAACTCCGCAAAAATGTGACGAAAGGGGATATCCGGTTGTAAGTGTTCAGTTTGTGGCCAAATTAACTGCAGCTGTTGGTCAGCAGTAATTGCTGGGGGTAATTAAGGACAGCTGACAAACATTCACGCTGTCCTATGACCTGTTCCACACTCCGACCCTCGCGGAAGTGGCATTGCATGCTTCCCTGATGCTTCCAATACTGACCGTAGAAGAAGAATAACATTTCCGTACTTCCCTCGCCATCATTTCGTACTACGCTGTTATGACGTCAGTAAGCCCTCCTGTCTCTACTCTCCTTGGTAAAGATCCCCATTTACACACCACCCCCTCTGGTTCCCCAGCCCACTCCCCTGTTCTCCTCACCTGGTGTTGCTCAGGTCGTTCTGCCCGGCCCCCCTCCTCCTCTCCAGGCCCAGCTTGGTGAAGATCCCCACCAGCACCATGATGGCCACCACGCCGCAGATGATGTAGACGATCATGTGGGTGCGGTCTCGCTCCACGTCCAGGCCCTGCGTGGCGGTGATGACGGGCTTGCCCGTGTTGGCCCAGAGCGGCGTGTCGTAGTTGGAGCAGGACGTCTGGTCCAGCCGCTGGCCGCGGAACTGGCAGCAGAAGCGGTAGAAGCAGGTGCCGCAGCAGTAGAGGAAGACGCCCGCCGTGCAGTTGAACGGGGGGTCCCACTGGCCCATCACGTCGTAGTAGCCTTGGCAACGCATGCCTGTCAGAAACGGGGAATGGTAAATGGACCACATTTATTTATTTAGTCATTTATTTATTTATTTATTTATTAATCTATTGTTTTAATATTTTTATTTTCTATATTGATATAGGCTACAGCAAAGTGCGAGAGAGTGACGGAAAATCAGTGAGTAGAGGATAAATTAAAGTACTAACGTCAGTTCTGGCCAGGCCATGGTAGTCAAGAAGCTTGCCACCCTCCCCTTTATCTAATTCATTCCTAATTGAGCCAGGTGCATTCCCTCAGCTGATAAACTTTCTTCCCTAGCGATTGGCCACACAGCTTCGGCACGCCTTTTAAATTCTATCCACTTCCTCTCAACTGTATGCTGCTCGGTTTTTGCTATCCAGCACCTCCCCTGCTCCACCTTGTCGTGTATGATGTGACATATTCTCTTGTCACTTCGCTTGGCTCTGTTCATGGGGGGTTATCTCTCGCCCTGTCCTGCTGGGGTGAGAATTCCCTAAACTGCTGCTGCCCCCTGACTAAATGCTTTTCCATGCTGCTCATGGAAATAGGGGGGTTCCTCCGAACAGAGCTATACCGCCAAATACCGCAATTCATAATTTCAATAAAAGAAATTTCATTGATATTCTTCTCTTGTGTTTCTTGACTGAAATGGTTCTGACAGAAAGGATCAGGAAATGACCTTCTGTCAGACTCAAACCTGGGCTTTATGGGTGGTCAGACGTCTGTCTTTAGGACGGACCGTCCGTCTTTTTAGTGCCCTGTCCGGCTTAAGTCACAGCATTAATCCGGACGCCTAATTGATTAAAATACATGAAATTGCATCTAACAAATGCACATTTTCTTGGGGGAGGACCCCCAAACCCCTGTCGAAAATATGTCCTCCTTTTTCCTGTCATGGAGATGGTCACCCTACACAGTAGCCCACTGAGGCAAAAGCAACACCCTCCCCCATGTATTTTTAAGTGCAATAAAACTGTACATGACTCAATAAAGCTGTACATAACAATTTATAGTGTACTTTTTCACAATGGTAAGGATACACAGGGCAACTTTTTGAGGAACCTTGCTGGACAGCAACATAATTCATTGCCTCCTCATTTTCTGATAAAATGACAAAAGTTGTCTACTGCTGTGTCAAGTTCTTTTGATACTGTAAAAGTGTTGAAGTGATGAAAAGTCCAAATAAAACCTATAGTATCATTACCCAGACGCATTGCTCAAAAAGTTGCCTTGTGTGTCAACACATTAAATGGTATCTGAATAGGGCAATATTTCCTAATCTGTGGTGGGGCTACATGGTCGGAGATTAAATGCTTCAAGTGCTATGCGATGCTACAAAGTTTTGTAGCATAAAAGTACTGTAAGCATACAGGGAAGCTGACATGGGGGGACAAAGGGGTCAGTTGTCCCGTGCCCAAGGAGAATGGAGGGTCTAGAATTTGGTCCTCATTACATTGTATGTATTGGGTGAGGGGGCCCTTTCAGATGACATTGTCCCAGGCCTAGCCAAAGCTGTCAGCGGCCCTGCAATATAGGCTACATATATAGTGCTTTTCAACCCCTTCAAGCACTCACATTCACCCATTCATACACACATTACGGTTAAGGTGGTGAAACACAGGGCAACTTTTTTTTAGCAATGTTGCTGTCTAACAACATGATCTGTTAGCTCCTTCTAAATCCATAGACTGAAATGAATGTCTACAGCTGCACAAATTCTCTTGATAAAGTGATTAACAGTCCAAGTAAAAGCTTACAGTAGGCCTATTAATACTCTGATATACTTTGTTTCAAAATGTGTGTAGAGTAGTAACTGTAATATCATCTTACATGGTAAACAGACTGCATTTGCAACTAGGGCTGGGACATTAATGCATTAATTTCGATTAATTTATCCCACGTTTCAATTCATTAATTAACACGATTAAAAAATGAATCGCACTATAATATAGCTATATAGTTCTGGATTAGACCAGTGAAGGGCAGTATTATGCCTGATGGTAAACATCCAGCTGAAATTGAGAAGAGTTATCTCTTCTTTTAAAAATGAACAATATTATTAGATTAAGATTATTTATTGGCATTATTCAAAATCCATGTAAAAAAAAAACATTTTCATTGTTCTCAGGTCAGATATTTAAATGCGATTAATTCGATTAATTAATTTCAAAGCCTATAGATTAATTCGATTAGCATTTTTAATCGAGTCCCAGCCCTATTTGCAACACTTTTCTACTCCTTTGAGGACACAAAGCCCTTTACATACTGTTGCTTTTATATGCCTCACTTTCACCCATTCACACCCAGATTCACAAGCACCTGTATTTGGGACTGCATTTAATGTAGGCCTCTATCGTGTTTTTCTACAGCTTTGAGAACTCTAGATCTTCAAGGACTCAAAGTGCTTTACAAAGTAGGCCCTATATCTCCTCAAAATCATTCATTCATATTCACACAAAATCCTACAGTATTGCTGCTCAGATACAAGACGCAAAAAATGCCTACTATGTATCATAATAATAAATGGTATCAGCATGGCAGCATTTAATATATAGCGTTTTTTTTTACACCTTCGAATACTCAAAGTGCTTTACAAAGCTAGTGTGCCTTACAACTCACATTTATACACACACCTGTCGTCAGGACCGCATTTAATGTACTTTCTACATTGCATTACATTACACTTATATTGCATTACATTACACATTACACAAAGCAACTCACAGATACACTATATTACAGGCTACTGGTTACAGTTCCTGGAGCAATGTTGGGTCAGCTGCCTCGCTCAAGGGCACTTCGGCCATGGAACGAGGAAGGGATTGGTGAGGGTGGGATTCGAACCTGCAACCACTGCTGACCCCTTCAAGCAATAAAAGCACTTCACTCATTCGTACACACCTGTCGTTGGGACTGCATTTAATGTGTGCCTTTCTTCACATTCGAACACTCAAAGCGCTTCACTGTAGTAAGCCTCACATTCCCCAATTCATACATACATACATACATACATACATACATACATACATACATACATACATACATACATACATACATACATACTACATTCACACACTGTATGCGAATCCACACACCTGTGGTTGGGACCGTGTCCTCCTCCACCACTTCCACCTCAGTGGTTGTTGGGAGGGGGGTTGGCGAAGAGCTCGGGGACGGGGACGGGGTGGCGAAGCTCAGGGTGAAGAGAAGGGTGTCGTCCACCACCTCTGGGGTCGGGGAAGGGGTGTACGTGAAAGGGGTCATGTCCATTATATCCGTCGTCTGGTTGGAAAAGGTGCCCGTCTCCGTGTCTGTCAGATCTGTGGTGGTAGCTGTTGTGGCGGTGGCATACTCGTCCTGGGCTAGAGTGGTGTACA
>NC_085873.1:9241757-9256757 GCF_034702125.1 Engraulis encrasicolus
CAAATGACTAGAGTCTGGATTGGAGACGGTTTACGAGTGATGAAGGGGTTTGTTTGTTGATGCTTCTCTGGCTTATCAGTCATAGATGTTCTTCACCTGTGTAACTTTTCTTATACGTATAAAAAGATATAATTACTTTATATAATTATTTGTTAAATTTTTGTACCGTTTAAAAAATAATAATAATTGTACCAATTTTACCATGAACATCACACCATATCTTCAGCCCCCTACAGCTTGAGTCTGGGTTAGAGATATGAATGTGGTTGTTCGCTCTTTGGGTTATCAGTAAATGTTCCTCACCTGTGTATCTTTTTTTCCTTAATACACAGCAGTTTTTAGAGCAGTTTCTGTTATCACTTAAGAGAACATCAGACCAGACATCTTACAGTTTCAAAGTAGAAATTTCATCAACAAATGGGTAGCCCCGTAATGTCTTGCTTTCCATTGTTTATGTACAGTATGTCGTGTTCATTTTTGCTTTCTTGCTTATCAGCTATGAATGTTCTTCACCTGTGCAAGTCCTCATGTTGATGCTGAAGTGAAGCCTATTTATGGTGGGTTTATTTTTGGTTTCTATTTTTGCAGATTTCCCCATCATATCCACCACACCAGATGTTTTTATTGATGGCAGTCCTCCACTACTTTAAAGTCTGCAGTCATCTCACAAATTAGAAGCAGAAAGTGCCTCAAAGAGAGAATTACAAACTTCTCATCCAAATTTACTTTGTTATTGTCATTTGAGGAAGGCAAAGGAAATTAAGAAGCACCCTTGACCCTATTAGAAAATGATGGATTACTGAAATAATTAAAAACAAAAAAACAAAAAAAAGATGTATAATATTTACCAATATTTCGAAAAGATTTAATGTTGACACCTCATACCATGTTTTGCTGATGGAACAGAATATGTTAGCTCTGCATGTATACCATGAATTTTGTGGCACAAACTGTTAGCTTTGGTGTACCACAGGGGTCAGTGCTTGGTCAGCATTCTTTTCACTGATATGGCATATACGCTGATGGACTTTTTGTGTTTAGCAGTTTGCTTGTTTGCGTAACTGTATATTTTGGTTCATGAATTCAAAAAAGCCAATTTCAAAAGGCAATCTAACTGTTCTTCATCCATTGCAATAACAGTGATTCTATCACAAAAGTATTTCCGCTGCAAAAGTCAAAAGTCTGCCACAACTGCTGCCAACTTGGACTTCTGTGAGACTTCTGTTAGTTTTTGTTTTTTGCTCTTTGTTGTTCAGTTTCCTTTCAGCCCCATATTCTCTTCATTCAGTCCATGAGCGATGAGACTCGTTCTGGTGATTGCCAACATCCTGCTCCTCCTCTATCGTCTCAGGAGAAGCCGGCAGGGGGGAACAAAGGGGTCAGTTGTCCTGGGCCCACAGAAAGGGGGTGGTGGGGTGAGGCAGATTTGGCTCCTCATTACATTGCCTGTATAGAGTGAGGGGGTCCCTTCAGATGACTTTGCTGCAGGCCCTGCTCAGCTGAACGAGACAACTCCTCCCTAACCTATCGCATTTTATCTCCGTCCCTTTCCTTTCTGTTGGTCCCTTTTTTCCCCTCTCCTTCCTCTTTTGTTTGACTTCTCTCGTCATCTTCCTTCTTCTGTAGGCTCCGGCCCATCCGTCTCTCTTGTCGCTCCTCTTTTCAACCTCTCTTTCTTTGGCTTTTATCACCTCTCCACACCCCAAGCTCTCCACCTCTCCTCCACCTCTCCTCCACCTCCACCTCTACCTGTCTCTAGCCTCCTTTGATTCCGGAGATGAGTGGCAAAGCTGCCTGCGTGAGAGTCTGGTGGCAGAGTCATGCTGCAGCTATTTGTGTAAATGGGTGTGTGTGTGTGTGTGTGTGTGTGTGTGTGTGTGTGTGTGTGTGTGTGTGTGTGTGTGTGTGTGCGCGTGTGCATGCGTGTGTGTGTCTGTACGCATGCTTATGTGTATGTCAGTGTTTGTTCATCACTGTGTGTGTGTGTGTGTGTGTGTGTGTGTGTGTGTGTGTGTGTGTGTGTGTGTGTGTGTGTGTGTGTGTGTGTGTGCGTGCGTGCGTGCGTGCGTGCGTGCGTGCGTGCGTGCGTGCGTACGTGCGTGCGTGCGTGCGTGCGTGCGTGCGTGCGTGCGTGCGTGTGTGTGTGTGTGTGTGTTTTCTGTGTGGTGACGTCCTGTCTCTGTACTGATGTAGTGTTCTCTTTGTTCTGTGTCTTTGTACAAAAAGGGAAGAATAAAAGTAGGGGAGCAGGCCAAAAACTGTGTGCGTGTGTGTGTGTGTGTGTGTGTGTGTGTGTGTGTGTGTGTGTGTGTGTGCGTGCGCGTATACGTGTGTGTGTGTGTGTGTGTGTTCATGTGCGTGCGCGTATATGTGTGTGTGTGTGTGTGTGTGTGTTTGTGTGTGTGTGTGTGTGTGTGTGTGTGTGTGTGTGTGTGTGTGTGTGTGTGTGTGTGTGTGTGTGTGTGTGTGTGTGTGTGTGTGTGTGTTATGCGAAGAAGTGGGCTAAGAGAATTCTGTACCAGGACAGAACCCGGCCGTAAGTGATGTCAGCCAGCTGTAAGCTACAGTGGAGTGTAGGCCTACAATACAACCTCAACCTCAAGGACAGAGGACAGGCACACTAACAAGAAAAAGAGGGGGGGGATTAAAAGACAGAAATAAACAGAGAAATATAAAACTAGGGTAGTAAAAGAGAGTGCAGATAATGCAAACGATGGGTGTTCTTTTGTACAGTATGGCTAAAAGCCTGTTGTAAAGTTTGAATCACCGCCTCTCTCCCATTTCATAAGTGCGCTATCTGAAATTAGATTCAGTAGCCTATGTATGCATACATCTTCGTTCTCGCTGGAGAACGGGGTTCTCGTGATCGTCCGCGCGGCGAAGCGACCATGAAAGTGCTTTACGGGGTCGCTGGACCACTGCACTCGAGAAGTCATGACAAGTGCTTTACGGGGTCGCTGGACCACTGCACTCGAGAAGTCATGAAAAGTGCTTTACGGGGTCGCTGGACCACTGCACTTCGAGGATAGCAAAAATAGCGTGTTGGGCAAGGTCGCTGGCCATGGTGCTGAAATTACTGCCGAGCCCGAATCCTGGTATGGTTAAAATCCGATGCATGGGCTCGGGAGTATGGGGCTCCAACTGAGAGCTCGGACAATACCCGCGCCCGCGAATATGTGCGAGGTCTGAGCGGACACCCCCTGGCCGGTTATTGGGAGAGCGAACGGAACCAAAGAGGCGCGAGGGCAGAATCCCGGATAAAACGATCGAGAAGATGGAGACGGGGGGCGACAGGGGCGGATGGAGGGTGCGAGCGAGAAAGCGAGTTTCTGACTAGGAGCAGGTGAGTGGGGAATAAATACAGCGTTGATAATTGAAGGGAATGAGATTCAGGTGGGTAGGTAGGCGTGCCTGTACTAGCGCGCAAGAACTGGACGAATGACAGACGAGCAGGGAATACAGAGCAGGTGTTAATTTAGACCTGTCAAATTTCATTACGCTTCACAGGTTACCTGGGTCTTTTGGGTTTGCTTGGGGTTTTGTGGGAGTTAATGGGGATGGGTTTAAGAGGAGGTGTATTAATAATAGGAAACTGTGCCTGCTTCAGTACATATAATACACTCAGAGGGGCATGGGAGAGGGAAATAAAGTCGGGTTTCATGTTCAAATGAGTAGGCCTACATTCCACGCCATCAGAAACACAGATAAGGCAAGGGGACTTGTTTTCACATCCTGGAATGTAAAAGGTATGAACCATCCTATTAAGCGAAGCAAACTCCTATCTCACCTGAAGTCATTGAACTCAGATATTATGTTTTTACAAGAGACACATCTTAAGAATGATGCACACTCCAGACTAAGACCTACGTAACTGGATAGGTCATATTTACCACTCTACTTTCTCATCCAAGGCTAGGGGAGCTGCTATACTTATACGAAAAGGTATTCCTTTTAAGCATAAATCAACAATAGCTGACAGAGATAGAAGATATGTTATAGTGACCGGGGAGATTAATTCTACACCGGTGACTCTTGTTAACATTTATGGGCCAAACTTTGATAATCCTTCATTTTTTCAGAAGGTGTTCTCTTTGATACCAGATGTATCACTCACTAACTTAATTATTGGAGCTGACCTGAATTGTGCCATTGACCCATATTTGGATAGGTCCTCCACACAACGAGCTCCCCCATCTAAAACAAGGGATTTCTTAAAATCATACATTAATAATTCCAATATCTGTGATTTGTGGAGAATGTTTAACCCCTCTGGCAGAGATTATTCTTTTCACTCTTCAGTTCATAATGTTTACACAAGAATTGACTATTTCCTGGTTGACAAAAAACTTATTCCCTATATTCTTAATACTAAATATCACAATATTTTAATTTCTGATCACAGCCCTGTCACATTCTGCATCGACCTAAATAATACTTCCTCACCCAACCCAACATGGAGACTTGACCCCCAGCTTTTGAGTGACCCCGCATTTAAAGCCTACCTTAGTAGAGAAATAAAAATGTTTTTTGACATTATTAATATACCAAATATTTCTCCTTCATTGCTGTGGGAAACGTTTAAAGCATATTTGAGGGGGTGTGTAATATCATTCAAAGGGCAGAGAAATAAGCAAAATAAAATAATGTTGCAAGAAATAGAAAAAGAATTACACCAGCTTGATAGTGAAAATGCTACTTCACCCTCTTCCAACACTCACAAAAAAAATACTTAAACTTAGGTACAAATATAACCAGATTATTTCACAAAGGCTGTCAACAAAGTTTATGTACATCAAGCAAGGGTATTTTGAGTTTGGTGATAAGCCTCACAAGCTTCTGGCTAGACAGCTACGTAAAATAGAAAATGATAGATCAATTCACAAGATTAAGTCTGACTCTGGAGTACCCCTGACCTTACCTAAAGATATTAATGATCGCTTTAAGCAATTTTACGAAAAGCTCTACTCAAGTAAAAATAATGAAGACCCAACCTGCATTGAGGCATTTCTCAATAAATGTAACCTGCCAATTCTTACTCAGGAGGATCGTGATTTTCTTGGGGCAGATATAACAGTAGAGGAAATAAATAAAACTATTAAATCATTGAAAACTGGTCAAACTCAAGGTCCTGATGGGATACCTGCTGAAATATACAAGAACTTCAAAGAATTAACACCTTTCATGCACAATATGTTCATCCAGTCTCAGGAGGAGGGACGTCTTCCCCCATCTCTCTATGACGCAATCATCACAGTCATTCCTGAGAAAGGCAAGGACCCTGAGGAAGTTGGTGGATACAGGCCCATATCTCTCATAAATGTGGATCAGAAAAACTTGGCAAAGATTCTAGCTAACCGACTCAACACACTCCTAGGTAAATTAATTGCAACAGATCAAACAGGTTTTGTCCCTGAGTGAAGTGCATTCTCTAACCTCCGCCGCCTCTTTAATATTCTTTACTCTTCTCACACATCAAAGACTGACCTGGTTGTCATGTCACTTGACGCAGAGAAGGCTTTTGACCAAGTCCAGTGGCCTTATCTCTTTGCTGTCTTACAAAAGTTTGATATGGGTGATGCATTCATTGCTTGGATAAAAACTCTTTATAAAAACCCCAAAGCACAAATTCTAACGAATAAAACTCTGTCATCCCCATTTCAGCTCCAGAGGGGCACTAGGCAAGGCTGCCCATTATCTCCCTTACTTTTTGCCCTTGTGATAGAACCCCTTGCAGAAACAATAAGGTCAGAAACAAATATACATGGATTTAATTGCAGAACCACCTCTCACAAAATATCATTGTTTGCAGATGATGTTCTCATCTATGCAACAAAGCCACTGTCAAGTATTCCAGTGATCTTACGCATAATTGACAACTTTAGCAGCTTCTCAGGCTACAGAATAAAGTGAACTCATGCCAGTTGGGTTGATAGACCCTTCACAACTTTCACATCTACCATTTAAAATATCTAGGACAAAGGACAAATTCACCTATCTTGGAATTGTTGTTACAAAATTGCCAAAAGCTCTGTTTGCAGCTAACTACCCTCCTTTATTGGAGAAACTAAAATCAAATATGCAGTTTTGGAGAACACTTCCTATCTCTTTAATTGGAAGGGTCAGTACAATTAAGATGATTTTTCTCCCCCAGTTACTATATTTGCTTCAAAACATTCCAGTCTTTCTGCCTAAAGCATTCTTTAAGCAACTAGACTCACTAATTATGCCCTTTATCTGGCATTACAAAAACCACATGATCAGAAAAGCACACCTTTGCAAACCACGATCTGAAGGAGGTCTGGCTCTTCCTTCCTTCCAACTTTACTACTGGGCCTGTAGCCTCAGGGTTATAGCTTTATTATTATTTAATAATGATAATGAGCATCAGGCGTGGAAGGAACTTGAAAAAGACCAGTGCACTCCCTATGACCTAACATCAATAATACTCTCTCCAACTGGTCTTAAAAAGTCTTTCTACAGAAATAATAAATATTAATTATTCACAGTTCAATTAGGGTATGGAAGCAAACAAAAACTGCATTTGATGCAAATTCATTATCCTTTTTACTCCCCATCTCAAATAACCCATCCTTTTTACCTTCAACGATAGACAATGGCTTTAAACATTGGAAGGATGTGGGCATAAAGCGCATTGGGGACCTCTATTTAAATGGGAAATTTGCAACCTTTACAGAAATCCAGGAGACATATGGTCTGCACAAGAATAACTTTTTTAGATTCCTACAAATTAGAAACTATGTACAGACACACTCGGAGGACTTTGCAACAGCTAGCCCCTCCTGTCTAGATAAATGTCTTAGGCATAGCAAATCCATTTCATCCTTTTATTATAGTCTACAGAATCTTGACCTGCCTTCAACAAGCGCAATCAAGGAAGCCTGGGAGGAGGAGCTGGGGCTAGAGATATCTGATGGAGACTGGAAAACAAGCCTAGAAGAAATTCAACACTGTTCCATAAATGGAAGACATTGTCTTATCCAATTCAAGATATTACACAGACTTCACTACTCTAAGACAAAATCAAATTACACAAAATATTCCCTAATATTTCTCCAAATTGTGACAAATGTGGTTCTGGTGAAGGGTCACTAGCCCATTGCTTTGTTCTCTGTCCCAACCTACAAGGATACTGGCAGGGCATTTTTAAAGTGTTCACTGAAGTCACTCAAAAACCTCTTGAACCAGATGCTCTTCTTATACTCATGGGGTGGTCAGATCAGTCATACAAACTCACAACACATGAACAGCAATTTGTATCATATGGACTACTGACAGCTAAGAAGCTTATACTTACCTTTTGGAAGAAACAACAAGTTCCTTCCCTACAAGCATGGCTGAACGAGCTCACTAACACCCTACATCTTGAGAAAATTAGATTTTCCTTGAGAGATAGAACACGTCACTTTGAAAAAATCTGGGATCCCTTTGTCCATTATCTTGATGTTAAAGGGACACTGTGCAGGAAATGGTCAAAAAAGGTACTGCAACTATGCTGCTTACTGAAATTGGGCTACCTATTGCCAAATTTGACCTTTACATGAAAGTTTACTACGTATTAAACAAATATTTTCTAGTATGGTCCAAGTACAGTAATTTTTGCAGCTAAAATTGGCTATTTTTGGAAATCCAAAATGGTGGACCATGGCGAAGATCCCCCTTTCCAGTGCAAAAGTGCAATTTTTCCAGTCATAATGAATTCTTAGAATTTGATGCTGGTGGCAAGTATTCATGAAAAAGGTAACATTAGTGAATGGGCAGCATGAATTCTGGAAATAAACAACTAAAAATCTCACATAGTGTCCCTTTAATAAGCCAATACATGTAGCCAACTAATACATGTAATAACTCTTAATCTACTCTCCTTTCTCGCACTATTTCCTAGTGATATGCAAGTAGACAACCTCCTCTGTTTGTTGTTGGTTTGTTGTGTTGTTATCTTAGGGTGGGGGGTGGGTTTTTGTTTTTGTTTTTTGTTTTTTTTGTGGATTATGTACGATGATATTGTCAATTAACTAAGACTATAACTGTACATAACATTCACTTGTTCCTGTGTTGCATTGTTAAAAAAAAAAAAAGCTTGGAGAACAATAATTCAAACTTGTATATTGTAACTTGTGAATTAAGTCTCTAATAAAAAACCTCATCTGAAAAAAAAAAAATCATTGCGCTTCTCCCGAACTTTCGTTTCTTAAACAGAACGACATTAATGCTCATCTTGAACTAGATTCTGGAGCCCGGAGTTGCCTATGGGTCCCGGCAGTGAAATTAAGGATTGCATTAATGCAACACCCCCCCCATACAAGTAGACACACACATATTGCAGTTAATTCAATACTTAGAGCAGTGGTTCCCAAACTGGTGGTTGCGGCCCCTTTATATCTCCTTTATTTTACTAGGGTGGTCACATTCCCCTAGGAAAAGGAGAGAGAAAACAGAAAGGCAGAAAAATACCACCACAACATTTAAATTCCCTGTCAAAATAAGACAAACTCTCTCCTTCTCCTTAGAAAATATTCTAATATAATAAATCCAAAGGGGGGTCCCCGCTGAAAGAGTTTGGGAACCACTGACTTATGAGTAAGACCAACTAGAGCATGTTATTTGACTCTAACTGTCAGTGTTGAATAAATAATCAGCACAGCAGTAGAATACTCTCTTGGAAATGCATCTGCTAGCTTTCTTGTGAACATAATGAATCATTGTTTTGTTCATATTAAATGGCGAATTCTCTTATTTTGACAGGAAATGTAAATTTTGTGGTCATTTTGTCCCTTTCAATTTTCTCTCTCCTTTTCTCTCTCCTTTTCTCTCTCACTCCTCTCTATCTTGTTCCCTCCTTTCATTCCGCCATCTCTGTTTCTGTCCTCTTCTGACTTTTTCTCTTTATCTTTCTCTCTGTCCTCCATATTTTCCTCTTTCTCTACCTCCCTCCTCCTCTTCCTCCCTCCCACCTCTCTCTCTCTCTCTCTCTCTCTCTCTCTCTCCAACTGCCCCCCATTTTTAGCCAAATTTCCTGTTTACCCCTGCTTGACCTAGACATGTTATTTTTATACTATATCTATCATCTATGTATCATCTTACAGTTGCATTTATAGTATCATAGCATAGTACCGCATAGTAGCATTTTATTGTTCCATTTTATAGTGCCACTATGGGCCAAGCTGTTGCTCGGCCATCAATTCCTCACTGAGATTCTGCAGATGCTTCTATTTCCTGTGCATCCAACTCCATAAATCCTCTCTCACCCCACCTTCACCTCTCCCTCCCTCCCTCACTCCCTCCCTCCTCTCTCATCCTTTCTTCCTCTCCGCTTACTTTCTTTCCTCCGTCTGACTCCCAAAACAAGCCCATCTCTGATTTACTCCGCTGGAAATGCGTGGTGTCGGTTAACACGGGCCGCGGATATCTCAGATAAAGTTGCTGTTGCGTGAAATATGCCCAAGTCTCACTTTTTTCAGATTGGGGTGTGTGTGTGCGTGTGTGTGTGTGTGTGTGTGTGTGTGTGTGTGTGTGTGTGTGTGTGTGTGTGTGTGTGTGTGTGTGTGTGTGTGTGTGTGTGTGTGTGTGTGTGTGTGTGTGTGTGTGTGTGTGTGCGCGCGTGCGTGCAGGGGTGTAGCAACAAATTGTGGGCCCTATTTACAATCAGCTCCAATGGACCCCCCAGCCATATATCTACATAAAACAGACTGTTTGTGGGCCCCTCTATATACATGGGGCCCTGGTGACTCAGTCACACTTTACCCCCTTGAATGACACCCGCGTGCGTGCGTGCGTGCGTGCGTGCGTGCGTGCGTGCGTGCGTGCGTGCGTGCATGCCGTGTGTGCTTGTGTGCGCACGCGCGTTTGTATTAGCAGATCAAGGAGTATATGTGGAGACAGTGCCTATTTGTCCTGATGGGATGGGAGGAAGGGGGAGAGAGAGAGAGAGAGAGAGAGAGAGAGAGAGAGAGAGAGAGAGAGAGAGAGAGAGAGAGAGAGAGAGAGGTGAGATGGAGGTGAGTGTTTAAGCGGTGGAATGGGAGCGATAGGGAGATAAAATGGAGCCATTTGAAGGGAGGGAGAGACACAGCCGGCTGATTTGAGAGGCCTGTGTATGACTGTTCAGCATATGGATGCAGAGGGGAGTCAGCCACGGAATAGCATTCAGTTGAAGGCATTCAAAATGTTCAAGATCTTGGAATGTAAATTCTGATGAATCATAGATTGTGGTGACATTCGCATGTGATGAATGCATTCAAAGAGTTCTCGACCTTGGAATGTAAATTCTGATGAATGCATTCAAATGTTCTAGATCTTGGAATGTACATTCTGACGAATACTGTTAATATTCTAGATCATGGAATATAAATTATGATAAATGTATCCAAACTGTTCTAGATCTTGGAGTGTCATTGTGATGAATGCTGTCTAACTACTCTAGATCTTGGAATATTATTTCTGCTGAATGTATCCAAACTGTTCTAGATCAGAAGGCTAATCTGATAGAGGCCCTAGATCTCTGTATATTCTGTTGAATTAAATCGTAGTGTTCATATAGAATTCATCCAGACATCTTTCAAGAGCATTTACAGCTGTCTTTGCACCATCCCCTTTGTCATTACACTGCCCCTCAGTGATGGCACAACACTGTAAGTAGTCTCTGACAATATTTAGTCCAGAAAGATTCACAAGATTTCAGTGTCTGCACATCTTCATGCTCAGCCGGGTTTCTGACTGAGTCAGAGGGCTTTTCCTTAAGTCACGGATCAGAGAGAATCACTTGATTAGAGCTCGTCAGTTAATGAGCAATAATGAGAAGAGGCTTTGAAGCTGTATCGGGTAGCTGTGGGAAATCAGGAAGACCCCAGCTAGTGGACAATCACCTTTGATCTCCAGAATATGGGAACGGGGTCAATGGGGGAACACACACAGAAACAAGCAGCAGCAGCTCGGCATTAGGGTCATGCCAAGGATTTAACGGGTACAATATGCATGTGGGAACTGATTTCACAGATGTTTTGATCAGGACCATTTTATAAAATTCATCATAACACATGCCTTGAAAGTAGGCTATTATATTACAATATTGTTGTTGATGACTGAAGAAATTCTGGTTGAAAACTAAAAATGACACCAGTTAAAATGTAAGTTTTGTGTGTTTCTTTCAGATGTAAATGAACAGCTGACGGGATTCTTTTTTTCAAATATTTTTGGGGACTTTTGTGCCTTTATTGGACAGTGTGAGAGTGTGAGAGGAAACGAGTGGGAGAGAGAGAGAGGGTGAGCATCGGCAAAGGCAAAGGACCTCGAGAATCGAACCTAGGTCGCCGGAGTGATGGTATGGCGCCATGTCTGAGCCACAACACCCCATTGGTGTAAGTGTTCTTAGAAGGAGGGATGAATTCCATGGTCTCTGACTTTTTGTTGCTCACATGACACCTTTACATTTCTAGATCTCGGAAGGCTACACCTGTGTTCATGGGTGTTACTTTGGTGAAAGGCAACTTGATTTGAAGGATAGCTCCGTCTGGTCAGGGGTGGGGGGGGGAAGAGATTGTTTTTGACCTGGAAATGATATCCCTTCCTCAGTAAGTAGGTTAGGCTATGCCAGAATGCAGAATCACTAGTCTAGGTGTTAAAATGCAAAGTAGTTGATTTTTTGCAATCAATAAAAAAGACAGGGTTAAAGGTGTCATCCTGGGACAACATTTTTGAAGATGTTTGACATAATTTTAAGGCAAGGCCGTTTATTTGTGCAACACATTCTATAGGCTACATGGAAGCAGTTCAACGTGCTTCACAAAAATTAAAGCATAAAAATCAGATGAAATGGGATAATTACTATGAAATAAATACCAAGTGAAAAACACAGAAAACTTTGCCCTGAGGAAATTAAAGGAAATGGAGAGTGCATGTATGCATGTAAATTGTAAGTGGATTATTTCAACCTCACCGAGATGATGGGTAAGATACCGTCTGTCCTGCTGTTTGGTTGATTAAGTCCTCTTCATGCCTTATGTTTACGGTTTTAGATTACCAGTCAGAATTGATATGACAATTGATAATTTTTGCAACTATTCAAAATAAACATTTTTATAGGATTTTGTTGGTGACTGGCTAAAAAAAAGTAAGGATTGTAAGGAGTATAGGCCTAGCTCCTTTGTCTTTGCCAAAAAGTTCCATATTTTCAACCTTTCAGGCTGTGACGGATCCATCAGCCTATCAAACCGTGTGTATGCATGCAACACACGAAGAGATAGCCGACAATCCATTATGCATGCCTAACATCAGGTCTGGACTGGGGTAGAAAAAGGGCCAGGGCACTTTTGGCTTAAAGGGGCCCATCATAATTAATGGCGCAGAACTGACTCACCGGTGGGCCTCACACCCTCGTCTGGCCCCTATTATTTATTTATTTATTTTAAAATCATTTCAGAAAATAGGGGCCCAAGAGGGTGCAGGGCTCACCGGGAAATACCCGCTATGCCAGATGGCCAGTCCGGCCCTGCCTACCATCATCTGTTGACGGATGTGCCCATGAACGAAGTCTCAGAGTCCTTGAAATTCATGGATGGTAGTCTGCCCAATGATGACACTCAAAGGCCTTTTCATCATGACATCATGAAGCAGATATAAGTTGCACCCTGTGGCATGGGCATGCATGTCACTGTTCTCTGTTTTTCTGCCTGAAATCAGTAGCTGTTCGTGCCCGCCCACTTCATTTTGCAGTGAGGAAACACTCCACTTGCTACAGCAGGCATTTTGGTTGGCTGCAGTGTTAATTTCGTCAGCTTTTTTTGATTTAGTCTTAGTCTTAGTCACAATGACGAAAAACAATTTTAGTCTTTGTCATATTTTAGTCATTGGCTTCCCAATTTAGTCTTAGTCTTAGTCAAAATGACGAAAATCAATTTTAGTCATAGTCAAATTTTAGTCATTTTAGTCATTTTAGTCATTTTAGTCAACATTTCAAATTTTAGTCATTTTAGCCATTTTAGTCAACATTTCAAATTTTAATCATTTTAGTCAATATTGTGGTGTAAAATTAATAACCTTCAATGGCTATCGTTATTTCAATACTAATATAGCCTATTGCAGCAAATATTCACCTTGTTACTTGGTCATTTTCCACCAAAACCCAAATCAGTCATTTCAACATCATAGAGCAAAAGAGCATCACACACACACACACACACACACACACACACACACACACACACACACACACACACACACACTTCCAGGTGCAAGCTTCTCTCTCTCTCTCTCTCTCTCTCTCTCTCTCTCTCTCTCTCTCTCTCTCTCTCTCTCTCTCTCTCTCTCTCTCTCTCTCTCGTGCATTAGAAGCTGCTGCATAGGCTACTATTTGATTTTGAGTTTGATCACGGAGGAAGCTACTCTTCTTCACCTGACCGCGTGACAAAGCCTGCAGATTGCCGGCAGTAGGAAGACCAGACATCCCAAGTCTGCATGAAGTCCAAGAAGTCTCCCTGATAGTGGCTTCCCGATGACCACGAGTCAGATAAAATATTGCTGATGTTAGACTATGCAAGTTAGCGGTTTTTGTTTTCAATTGGCAATGCGAGCAGAGAACGATAATGACTCGTGCGGTATGCGTGGAGGCTTAAATAGATTGTGCGAGCACACTTCGTATGCCATGCAGAAGTCCCAGGAAAAATAGTTAGGCAGGGGTACGCAGACTGGACGATAGAAAGGACATGCACATACAAATATTTAAACACGAATGCTGTTTTGTTTGTCGGGGGTGTCGAGGCTCGATAAGCATGACCCTGAAAAGAGTTTTTGGAACTTAGGAAGACGCTGCAGACGCATGGAGATGCTGTCGACTTCCTCGGGTCTTTTAGCGTTGCTCTCGACGAGAACAAGTTCAAATCTCAAAGTTTCAAATCTCAACAGTTTTAAACTCCTCAGCGATCGCCCATCCATTGATTCTTTTCAAAACTAGGCTACAGTAGCCGTGCCTCTGTTTAGACAGGCCAACTTTCCCCCTGCTGGCGCGCGCTCCCGCGGTGACTGATTTAAATCAATTCACAAATCCGACCTTCATGATTTGCTTGCGAACTGCCTACACATTTGGTTAAACAACAAATATAGCAAACATTACAAAAAAAGAACAAACAACGAACGCCGGGTTAAGACAGCCTAAGTGAAAAGGAGAATAGTGGAAGCTCGAGGAGGTTTAGAATGACAGTATCAGAGGAGGATTGGCGCGACTGTCATTACTGCAGAAACACGTCTTCGTCATGGACAAGAGGGTTGTTGAAGATGTTTCAAAATTAACACTTCCCTCAACGTCGGCTATTTTCTCTCTTTCTCTGGGAATGTTTTAGGACCTAAACTCAACTTAATGGACTCACTGAACTACTAGGCTACAGAACTACTGACTGAGCCGCCAGCTGCCAGCAGAGACAAGCCAGGCAACACAGCGTGAGCGCGCAATCACCTATGAAGTTCAAGACACTTAGGCCTATATTACAATTACAAATTACAAATTAATTATAAATAATTACATTTTTTAATGTCCATTCGTCCATGGCTTGTAAATTTCGTCTCGTCTTAGTCTCCTTGACGAATTTTTTTTTAAATTTGCGTCATATTTTTATTAGCTGGAGGCATTTTTTATTTCGTCATCGTCTCGTCATCGTCAAGGGAAAAAGGGGCGTTGACGAAATATTTTCGTCATCGTCGTGGTTGACGAAATTAACACTGGTTGGCTGTGGAAATTAAAGCATTATGACATTCACAGATTACCACTGAGGAGCATTAATCACTCAATCACTGTGTGTGTGTGTGTGTGTGTGTGTGTGTGTGTGTGTGTGTGTGTGTGTGTGTGTGTGTGTGTGTGTGTGTGTGTGTGTGTGTAAGTGAGTTATTCCTGCATATTCCATGTTGAAGTTGAAAACTGGAGCATGGAATGATGCCAGCATAGGCAACTAGAAGAATAAAAAATATTTTTAAATAAAAAATAATCTCAAAATG
>NC_085873.1:9261757-9336757 GCF_034702125.1 Engraulis encrasicolus
TGTCTGTATTTATTTATTCATTTATTATGTAGGTAAGACCCCCTATGAACCAACAATCACAAGAGACTCTGATCCATTTCTTGAATGTACAATGAGTAGGTATGGCAAGAATACATTGCACCAGGGACCGTGTTGCATCTACTTATAACACTGTCACCAGGTAACCGTACATTTTACAACCTCTTGCACTTCCCCTCTCATCCTGTGAATCTGAAAAAAAAACACAAATCAAAATGCCTTTGATGTGCTACTGAGTCCATTGTTGCAAGTATTTGCAAACACCTTACTACATCCATTTTTGTATTACCGTACAACCACCACATCAGTTCTGCACAATGTCAGCAAGAAACACTCTTGTCAATCAGCTTGACGTGTAACTTGAAACAAGGAGGCCTTTGAGGTTGTTGTGGCTCTAGGTTTATGTAAAGCATCTTCAAAAAGACATTTGACAAAAGACGCTCAAGCGATCCATTTGAAGCCATGAAACAAACACTTATGTAGCAGGTCGTTCCAGTAAAGGTCATGGTTGATGTGACAGTGAAGAGTATGAGGTATTAGGGTTTACTCAGAGGTGGATTAATGAACGGGCCTACCAGGCCTAGGCCGAGGGTGGCAGAGGCCCCAAGGGGCCAGGCCAACTTGACCATGCGAACATCGACCCAAACCAGTCTTTAAAGCCGCCTTTGCAATAATAAGCTTTCCAAGTTGCTTCATGTGCCAGTCAATATAGTGTACAATGTCCTGGTATAGTCCCTAGACCAGGCCAGGTCCGGGGGCCCAAGGGGGCCAAAGGGCCAAGGCCCCAAGGGAAATTGCAGGAAATTGCATCTAAAAAGTACAACATTTTCTGGGGGAGGGCCCCCACACCCCCCGACACAAATTGTCCACCCACCAAGAGCACCCCCTGCCAAATATGTGTTGCCCTACGTATATAGTTCTGATCATTCTATACCATGGGGGGACTGGTGTCTATCGTAGTGTCCAATTACCTGCTACAGTAGCTGTGAGCACTGTGTGTAGTTCTCTTAGCATGTCTGATTAGCAGGGTCAAAGTGTGTTTTTTGGTGTGGGGGTATGAGGGGCCAAGACAGTGTCTGAATTCCTTAATCTGCCCCTGGGTTTACTTATTTGATAGATAATGGCATTTTAGTTGTTAATTTCCAAACCACAATATGCTCTGCCTATTCACAAATTTGATTTTTTTTCATGAATATTTATGAAGTAGTAAGCTGATAATTATTAAAGCAACACTTTTCATATCTGTTCATCCCACAGCTTGGAAGTGGAATTCTCTCAACCTTGGATGCGACGGTTAGGGCCCATTATGAAGATATTCTTGTTCTTTGGCCACATTGCTTTCTAAGGTCTCTCTCTCTCTCTCTCTCTCTCTCTCTCTCTCTCTCTTTCACACACACACACACACACACACACACACACACACACACACACACACACACACACACACACACACACACACACACACACACACACACACACACACACACACACACACACACACACACACACACACACACAAATCGGGGCTCATATGTTGGCTCACCGTTCTCCTTCCTAAAATCCAGCAGCAATCTAAAAATACAGTAAAGCTGTGTTTCTAGGTCTGGGTTATTCTGAAGTCCCGGGAATAATCGGAATAACAAGCATGAAAAAGCAACAGCTTGGCTCGCTACCGCACCTCACCCATGAGCTGCATTGTGGGATAAACGAAAGAGGAAAACAATGATATTTTTTTACCCCCATGGGAAAAAATATGGAGATAGAGAGCTGACTCATGGACGTCACAGAGAGACTGTCTCCCTCACTACACAGCGCTAGCCATCGCCACATTGATATGCAGGACACAACAGATACACAATACAACTGAATATACAGTAGGCTATATGTATTATTTGATAGGACAGTCGACAGAGGAAACTAAATGGTTGGGAGAGAGAGATCGGGGAGGATCGGAAAATTACCTCAGGCCAGAGTTAAACCAGGGTCTCTGGCACAACCGCGTAGTGCCCAAGCCGTTCGAGTCACAGCCAAAGGCCCTGATACTGTGGGGTTTCCATTTGCCTCATTTCAGCTACTGTATATAGGCTGTGTGGATGTACAGTACATACATGGTAAAGGACTGTGCTTCAGCTCCAATATTTACCCCATGGGAAAAAAAGATGACGCATGCAGCACAGAATTTCCGGCCGTGGCTTTTCTGTCACTTTCTTTACTGTCCTGTCGAAAAAAATAAATAAAGGCATCAAACCCTAAAAATGTCAGAATATGACAGACACTAAATGTGGAATTGTACAATACTGTTTTTTCCACAGCTGTATGGGCTATATGGCAGTACACATGGTGAGGCTAAGGCCACATTCACACACACAGTGAGAACGGTGTGGACGCTGAAAAAATATGGTGTGTAGGCTACAGGTCTGCCTTTCACACAGACAGCCTGTGTGCATGTGAGTTAATGCCATTCAAAATCACTCAACATCTGACAAAACATGTATTTTTGCCAATGTTTTAAACGGGACACCCTCACACACCGCTCAACACCACACAGAAAAAATAGGCTCAAGTTTTGAAGGTTTAAACAGTCTACCATCCAGTGCGTGGATGTGAAAGGAGCACCAATCTGTTTTCATGGTTCAGGTTGGGAACATTAAAAACGGTACAGATATTTTGCTTCTGTTCCAATCAAAATCATAAAAGTTTCTTGCTTTTGTTTTCGTAACCTGAATTGGTTCAAAGCTTTGAATATAGCACAGTCCTCCTCTCTCTATCTAGCAAAAAATGGGCCATGAACCATTTTTGGTGGGGTGCACAACAAAGTCATTGACTAAACATAACTGACTGAACTTGTCTGTTTGCCTTCCACTGACTTTCAAAGTGCACAGGGATCTCTTTTAAAAGAAAAATCCCTCGCTCCGTGCCTCCCTCTTTGAGCCAGCCATGTACTGTATAATTTGACTGCAGGCTTCAGAGAGAGAGAGACAGAGGAAAGTGAAGGAGAGTGGAGGTAGTAACAGAGGTGGCAGGAGCGAAGTTGCATGACAGCACAGACTCACAAGCAGGGCCGTAACTATACATTTTCAAATACAGAGGTCAAATATTGTGTACTGTAGTACATACTGTACATTTAGAATGCTTCAAACACTTCAGTCAATCTCTTACTTTTGTTTTCATTATTCACTGCCTTGAGGATTATACAGACTGAATTTATCAATGTTGATCATATATCGATTTTCATCCTAGATATTTTACATTACTGAAAAAAATACTGAAGGCCTCTGTGTCCTCAATACAGTATATCACGAAAGTGAATACACCCCTCACAGTTTTGCAGATGTTTGAGTATATCTTTTCATAGGAAAGCATTACAGAAATGTAACTTTGACACAATGATTAGTGACCTTTTAACAACATATTTAACCGCTTAAATGTCTTGTTCACTCAGAAAAAAACAAAATACAGCCATTAATGTTTGAACATGTACTCACAAAAGTGAGTACACCCCAGATTAAAATCCGGTAGAGAAGGGGCTATGTTGGCTCGAATCGTCTCGAAATGAAAAGGGATGACAAGGGAGGTCATCAGTGTGCATTTCAACCTTTCTTTGCATTGAACTTTTACATTTTGAGTCTGCATCTGGCTTAAATAGATTGGTGTGAGATTTGAATGCAATCCTATGGAGAATATCATGATCTGCTTCAGTAGTCACAGTGCATGTTGACATGTATGTTTCTTTTAGGTGTATTTCAGATTGCCAATGTTGACAGCATTCATGCATCCCCAAACCATGTCAGTCCCACTACCATGCTTGGCCTATGAGAGGATACACCTTTTTTGTACAACTCACTTGTTTACCACTACACATGCTTGACACCATCTAAAGCAAATTTGTTTATCTTGGTCTCAAGAGAGTTGAACAGACCAAGGATATGGATCACTGGAACCATGTTGCGTGATCTGAAGATTGGTCTCTTAAACAAATTTGCTTTAGATGGTGTCAAGCATGTGTGGTGGTAAACAAGTGAGTTTTACAAAAAAGGTGTATCCTCTCATAAGCCAAGCATGGTAGTGGGACTGACATGGTTTGGGGATGCATGAATGCTGTCAACATTGGCAATATGAAATACACCTAAAAGAAACATGCATGTCAACATGCACTGTGACTACTGAAGCAGATCATGATATTCTCCATAGGATTGCATTCAAATCTCACACCAATCTATTTAAGCCAGATGCAGACTCAAAATGTAAAAGTTCAATGCAAAGAAAGGTTGAAACGCACACTGATGACCTCCCTTGTCATCCCTTTTCATTTCGTTTCATTTCGAGACGATTCGAGCCAACATAGCCCCTTCTCTACCGGATTATAATCTGGGGTGTACTCACTTTTGTGAGTACATGTTCAAACATTAATGGCTGTATTTTGTTTTTTTCTGAGTGAACAAGAAATTTAAGCGGTTAAATATGTTGTTAAAAGGTCACTAATCATTGTGTCAAAGTTACATTTCTGTAATGCTTTCCTATGAAAAGATATACTCAAAAATCTGCAAAACTGTGAGGGGTGTATTCACTTTCGTGATATACTGTAGTTATGGCCATGCTCACAAGGGGGTGGGGGGTGGAGAGGGAAATGGATGGAGAGCCAAGGGCTGCAGGAAGCAAGAAGGAGAGGGCAAGCAGAGACTGGCACTGATGGTGGTGACAATGTAGGAGAGGCACCCGAAAACTGTCTTGAAATGGTGATTTATTTTGAGGCCTTTTATCTGATCAATTTGGGCTCAACAATGTTGTGTCCTCTTGTCCAAATCTGCTTGAGTAAGTCAGAATTGTTCGTTTGGCAGAAAACAAATTCTCATTGCGCCTCCTCAGAGATTCCCGGGTAATCTTCTAGTCTGGATGCTTCTAAAAAAAAAAGGAAGGGGGGGGGGGGGTTGGGGCTGGCGTGGGGTTGAGAATGAGCAATGGCACCCAAAATCAGACTTGGACATGAAGTGAGAAACGGGAGACAGAGAAATGACATGAGCAGGCATACAGTACATGCTAGTGTGGAAGAAGGGATGGAAGCAGGGATTGGTGGCAAAGGCAGAGGAAGAGGGATTACAAAAAAAAATGAAGGATGACTGCAGCAGCGGCACAAGCGGAGGGATTGAGCCTGCAAAGACATTTGACTGGCAGAGTTGAATTAAAAGCTTGTTTATTCAGCACAAGATTTGTCTTGCCAAAGACTTGTCTGGTGCACACGACACACGCCAGTTTGTCTGCAGCAATTCTTGTACATGTGCCTTTGACTCTTGAAGCAATGCCCTACTGGAAGTACCAGAGGAAGGGGATACATGTACCCACAGTTTGCAGTGCTAATTCAGTGTAGCACCAACTAGAGCAGTGTTAGATTTGACTCTTCAAAGTGTTGAATCAACATTGCAAAATTTACTGTAAAACTGTAAATACTGTATTTTTAGTACATTTACTGTAGACATCAAACCTCATGGATATTACCTTCCAAACATCACGGAAGAGCCTTTCGAAAAACCTCAAAAAATTAAAATCTAATTACGCTCCTTTTGTCTATGAGTGTGCAGTGAATCTCATGGAGGAAATTAGAGCTTCCCAAGACTGGCAGGTGGATTAGCTCATCCTAATAAGGGGCTGCAAAGCTATTTTTGCTCCCTTCCTGTTTATGATTATTATTTTCACGGAGTACACAATGAGGATGTATCCACTAATGGTGGAATTCAAATTGGCTCTTGATTATTTTTTCTCTCACTTGTTGTTTATGTGTCATCCTCACTCGTTTGGTTCTAATTCCAAGGCAGTATGCCTATGCAGGGCGAGAACAGGGCCGGATTAATGCATAGGCTAGATATGGCTGCAGCCTAGGGGCCCCCACCTGCCAGGGGCTCCCTGATTGGTCAGAAGTGGAAAATTGCAGAATTATGACAAGATACAATATCAAAAAATGCATCTGTCATGTTAAATAGAGTTGGTAAACATGTTATCCTTAATTCTTTCAGTAACACTTTATTTTAGGAATAGATCCATAAGCACTAATACATACAATGTTAATGCCTGGATAAGTAACTTGTAAGCCATTTACTAAGCAAACACTAAGGCCTACTAGGTCCTAACTAAGGTTAAATTGGTAATAAATCCCTTATTGTGTATGAACAAGACATTTGCGAATAGGCTACATGCCTAACAAATGTTTGATTTTGCTTTGCACATGCCTTACAAGTTAGCCTACTTATACAGGCACATTGTATGCATTAGTGCTAATACAGTGTATCCCTAAAATAAAGTGTTACCATTCTTTCCACATACCGGTAATTATTTTCCTGGTGAACCAGTAGCCTGTAAGTAACAGGCTACTGGCACACTGCCCTTTCACGCGTCTCCGCAGGCGGGGTTTAGTCAAAAGATGCTTGCACGCGGTTGGAGCAACCTCATATGAATGACATGACACTTCGACCACTCACGTTGAAGCTTTGTGACGTAGGACGTGTCGTCACGTAAATGCCGCCAGGTCGGAAACCAAAACAGAACAACGTCCTTTAGAAAATCAACTTGAGGTATTTTGGATAACACCGCTGAAATTGCTGCTTCCATCCCGACGCATGATAACTCCTCGCACGCCGCCATTACTGTTGTGATTCAGGGAGGGGGCGGGCACAGCCGAACTACCCTGGGGGAGGGTGTTGCGCTCGATAAACGTCATACCCACTGAAATCCCTCCCTACGATCCTGATTCGTCGAGCTGCCCCGTTTATTTCGTAAACGGAGGAGGAGAGCGAATCACAGGTGCACCAGAAGGTTTGTGTAGCCCAGCCCCCTGGGCGTCAACACATAGCTTCTGGTTCACCAGGAAACATAATTATGACACTGTCAATGTAAATTTGTCACAAAATTTGATTTCCGGGGGCCCCCACAGCAATCTGTAGCCTAGGGGCCCCAGACAATTTTAATCTGGCGGCAGAGGCAGAGATCAGTCTTGTGTGTATCAAAGTGAGAGATCATCTAATCTGTTGTAAATATCTTCTTTGTCAGGCTGTGTAGTGTCTTCTCTAACAAGGTGCTACAACTCTATTTTTTTGTGAAGCACATTGAATTGCATCTGTGTGTGAAATGAGCTATACAAATAAACTTGCCTTGCCTAGCTGCTGAAGAAAATCACTCTCCAACTAACTGTGCTACTACTGTTGCCATGTTCAGACCAACCAGAACCATGGTGCCCACACCAGTTACGCTTTGAACCAAACCAACACCGAAGACACATCAGTCTGTTTGAAATTAGGTGCAGGAACCAACACGGTTCTCTGTCATATTGAACACATTATGTGAGGACTTGACCAATGCGAGGACAGAGTGTCTGTAACCATAAGAGAAATCACCTAACCCCACCCAATACAACATCAACCCTACACTTGTACAAACAACATCTCTTGCTTATTTTGTTGGTCTCAATTTTGACTTCGCACATTTGATTATTTACCTCCCTTTAATTTTTATTCTTTGTCATTCCTTGCCTTGAACTTGAACAGATCAGTAGCCCAGATTGTATCGGTTCACAATCACGTTATAAACTACATTTGTTTCCACTGAGGGGTTAACCACAATAGATTTATTTTTACCTACTTTCTCTCCTGGAGATGATATGAGGTGCACCATCTTTTAATTTTATCTTTAAAAAAAAAAGTAAGCCCCCTCCGGAAGCTGGCCTGTTTCTTTGCCCTTGCCAGTGTAATGCACAATGGGTTTCCCTTCGCATGGGTAATGAGGGAATAACTACGCCTTAGGCCAAGAGGATTGCCATACATGCCCATGACCAGGGAGAGAGAGAGAGAGAGAGAGAGAGAGAGAGAGAGAGAGAGAGAGAGAGAGAGAGAGAGAGAGAGAAAGAGAGAGAGAAAAAGAGACAGACAGACAGACAGACAGACAGACAGACAGACAGACAGACAGACAGACAGACAAAGAGAAAGAGGGAACAAAGAGGGCACATTGAGAGCCTCAATCAGCCCCCCTCAAGCCACAGAGTTTTATTGAAGGATGTTGCTAACAGTGGAGGCTGTAGAGATTCCCTGCACATGTGAAGAAAGATGAAAGATGAAAGGAAACACAGGAAAAAAATAAATGAAAATAAAACACAACCGCAAGCCACCTGCATCTCCATCTTTTGGCAGGATTTCCCTCTAAACCCCCAAAAATTCTTGCTGATGTTGCCCGATAACATTCACTCCATAGCCAATGCCGTTAGTGTTTGGACAAACCCTTCGGTAATGGCGTCTTTTGGTGTGATTTAAAGGCCTGACTCAGACAGAGGTCTGGTTGCACAAAACACCTGAAGTATTTTACCCCGCAGTAATGGCAGTTTACTTCTTAGCTGATGACTCAGCTGATGTTGTTGAGCACAGATTCATATATTTTGGCCTGAACCGCTTTTATATAACGCCAGGCTATAACAGGGTCTTGAAAAGCTGGGCAGGATGAAATCGATGACAGTACAGTAACGAGGCTCATAATGAGGACAATTAACATTTATTTTGAATAGTATTTTGATATTTTATATTTAATTGCAGCCATGTGTTGATTTTATGCTAGAAGAAGACTCAACTCTACTCTACCTGATTACAGCCCTACTAGTAACCAAGACAGACAGAGGGGGGTGAAGAAGAGAAGTCATCTTGCCTACACAGGACGGATTGTAAAGGAACTTTGGTAGACAGAATGACAGCAATCCAAAAAGCATCTTACCGACCCTACAGATCTGGTCTAGGCCTGGTTAAGTGCAGAGGTCTCACAATGCATCACCTATTGATCATTTTAAATCTCGACTCAAGACAAAGCTGTTCTCAGATGTCTTCCCTTAGCAGCTCTAAATAACGTGTTGTTTTAAAGGGACACTGTGTGAGATTTTTAGTTGTTTATTTCCAGAATGCATGCTGCCCATTCACTAATGTTACCTTTTTCATGAATACTTACCACCACCATCAAATTCTAAGTATTCATTATGACTGGAAAAATTACACTTTTCATACATAAAAAGGGGGATCTTCTCCATGGTCCGCCATTTTGAATTACCAAAAATAGCCATTTTTAGCTGCAAAAATGGCTGAACTTGGAACATACTAGAAAATATTTGTTTAACACTTAGTAAACTTTCATGTAAAACTCTCAAATTTGGCAATAGATAGCCCAGTTTCAATAAGCAGCATAGTTGCAATACCTTTTTTGACCATTTCCTGCACAGTGTCCCTTTAAAATTAATTTCATGTGATTCTAATTATTTAAGTTTTTTTTTTTTTTTTTTAATTCTTTCTTATATCCTTGCTTTGACTAATTCTTTCTTATATCCTTACTTTTTGTGAAGCCCATTGAATTACATCAGTATGAAATGTGCTATACAAATAAACTCGCCTCGCCTTGCCTTACAATGTAAGAAAAGGACCCAAAATAGTTTTGATTTATTTGTATTTTGGTAAAATCATGCTTCAACAATGATGTGTCTTCTTGTTCAAATCTGCTTGAGAGCAAGTCAGAATCAAGTGTTTAGCAGAAAACACATTTGCAAAGAGCCCCGTCAGAGATTCCTGGTTAAGCTTTCAGTTTGGATCCGTCTAAAAAAAGAGCCCAAGTGGGCCTCAAGACTGGACTGGGCCAAAAAAACATCAGGCATTTTTGTACCTCCTCTAACCTGTGGGCCAGTCTGTAAGAATATACCAAAAAAGCCAACAGTATCAGCCCCTTAGGACTTCTGGCCCACCAAGAAATGCCCTGTATGACAGCTTACCACCAATGATTCTCGAAACCATTGCTGCTGACTATGTTGGCTACTTTGCTGTTCGTAATGCAATTTCCCATTGGCAAGTTGCTAACTGGCTAAGAACTACAATTTCGATAAACGCACCTCAGGTTTTGTTCTGAGCTGGTTCTGACCAGGGCTTAGGTCACATCCTAAAAGGAATAGAATGTGCAAACATCAGCAATACAGTGGTGAGTTTGACAGTGTTGTTGCTAACTAGTTAGCATCTTAGGCAGCCAATGAGAAATTGCATTGCAACTAAGTAAGTCACTAACTTAATTAGCAACAACATAAATAAAATATAAAATAATTAATAATATACAGTGAGTCCAATAAGTATTTGATCCCTTTCTGATTTTTTTGGTTTGCCTACTAACAAAGACATGATCAGTCAATAAATGTTATGATAATATGTATTCTAATATGGAGAGACAGAATATCAAAAAGAAAATCCAGAAATTAACTTAAGACAATATATAATAATTTATTTCCATTTCATCGAGCGAAATAAGTATTTGATACCCTGCCAACTGATAACAGCTCCGGGCCCAGAGAGCAGATGGGCACTTCCGATCAACTTGTCATCTGAATTAAAAACACTTGTACATACTAACATGCATAAAAGACACATTGAATCAGCAGAATCAGTCCATAGTATGAGTGAATCAGTCACACTCCAACCTCATCAGCATGGGAAAGACCAAAGAGCGGTCAAATGATATCAGGGACAAGATTTTAGACCTCAACAAAGATTAAATGGGCTGCAAAGCCACAAGAAAGAGACTGGGTAATAATGACCCAACTGTTGATGCATTTCTTCCTAAATGTGAGGAATACAAAATGACTATCCATCAGCCTGTCTGGGGTTCTATACAAGATTTGACCTTTTGTAGGGATTTGATAATCATGAGAACAGAAAGAAATCACCCAGACCTGTACGGGATGAACTAGGCAATGATAGCAAAGCTACTGGGACCAAAATCACTGAGAAAACTACTGGTAGCACTTAATGCCACAGAGGTTTAAAATCCTGTAGTGCACACATGGTACCTCTACTTCAGAAGGAACCTGTACAGTCCCACCTGAGGTTTGCCAACGGACATCAGACTGGTTTAGGATATGATAAGGAGGTGCTGTAGTCAGATGAAACCAAAATCAAGCTGTTTTGCATTAACACAATTCAATGTGTTTTGAGAAAGAGAGCTGCTGTCTATGATCCCAAGAACATCCTCCTCACCACCATGCATGAAAGTGGTATCATTATGGTTTGAGGGTGTTTGTCTGGCCAAGGCACGGGACAACTTCACATCGTCAACGAATGGATGAAGGGAGACATGTAATGTGCAATCCTGAGTGCAAACGTCCTTCCCTCCACCACTACACTGAAGGTGGGCCATTTTTGGATCTCCAAACATGACAATAATACACAACACACAGTCAAAGCAACGAAGGAGTTGCTCAATAAGAAGCATATTAAAGTCATGAAGTGGCCTAGACAGTCTCCAAATACTAACCCTATAGTAATTATATGGAGGGAACTGAACCTCCCATTTGCCAAGCTACAGCCACAAACTATTAATGTTTTAGAGATAATCTGCAAAGAAAAACGGGCAAACATCTTTTCTACTATATGCACAGACATTGTCATCAACTAAAAGAAGCATCTGACCTCAGTGCTAGACAACCAGGGCTTTGCCACAAAGCACTTTATCTTCTTTAGCTAGAGGGGTCAAATACTTATTTGCCTAAATTAAATACAAATAAATTAAAATATATTATTTTAAGTTATTTTCTGGAATTTCTTTTTGATATTCTGTCTTTCCATGTTTGAATACATATTATTATAAATGTATAGACTGTTCGTGTCTTTATTAGTGGGCAAACCGGCAAAATCAGCAAGGGATCAAATACATATTGGACTCACTGTAGGTCCACAACACTGATCTACTGTATGCTCCCAAAAGTTTAGATAGTGTTGCGTGATCAGCATTACGGACCTTTCTTTCTTTCTTTCCAAGATCACACCCATGACAACTGCTATTGCCATCACAGGCAAATCGCCCTGGGCTAAAGAGGTAGTCCTTCGAGACACGAACCCTTGCAGCTTACACACACACACACACACACACACACACACACACACACACACACACACACACACACACACACACACACACACACACACACACACACACACACACACACACACACACACACACACACACCATTCCCATTCCTACCACCAATTCCACCACATACCCCAAAGCCATAGTGAGAGTTTTCCCTTCCTATCCACTCACTCTCTAAGCCCTAAGCACTCATTCACGTGTGTGTGTGTGTGTGTGTGTGTGTGTGTGTGTGTGTGTGTGTGTGTGTGTGTGTGTGTGTGTGTGTGTGTGTGTGTGTGTGCACGCCTGCCCTGCAGAGTGCCTGCGGAATGAGCCTGGGAAAGATAATCAGCCGTTAATGAGGAGATATCTTCCTATACACGCTCCAAGCCCCCTACCCCCCTACCCCCCGCCCCCAACACACACACACAAACACACACACACACACACACACACACACACACACACACACACACACACACACACACACACACACACACACACACACACACACACACACACACACACACACACACTGTCTCTCTCTCTCTCTCTCTCTCTCCCTCTCTCTAACTCTCGCTCGTTCCCCGTTAACTCCGTTCTTGTCCTCCGCACTCCGTGCCGCTTCATGATAAGTGGGATCTTGACTGGTCAGATTAGCGGCGCAGCGCAGTGCAGTGCTGCTTCGAATGCATCATTAAACGCATTATCTCTCAACTCGCACGGTTTGCCATGTATTGAGCTTGATTCAATCTTATCACACTCATCTCCGGCTGGTTCTGGCTCTGACACACAAAGTAGGCTAGTTTTAAATGTAACTCTTGTGGTATTGCGAATAGCACAGGGAACACTCAAAGCCAGAAATGGACAGTATCATATATAATTGTGACAATATATTGTCCACCATATACAGCGATGCCATCTCTCGTGTTGTCAGGATAGAGATGTTGAATTGAAGATGTTAGACTGTTGGATCAATGGCTAATGGATAATCAATGGCTGCTCACTCAGGATAGTTTAAGTAATCAAATTAAACTTAACTCTGATTTAGCCTACTTATTGGGGCCACGCTAATAGCACAGGGAACTCCAGGAAACAAAAAGAGTGGAATTATCAATATTCAGTGCCAGGTGTGGTCACGATACTGCAATTCACATGTACACCACATGGCTCTCTTGTATAGTCGATATGCTGAACTACAGAGGTAGACTTAAGTCTTGGCTGTCAAGTCAAGTAAATCAACTCTGTCTTTCCCTGCAGGTCCTCACTAACTCAAGCACAGAGCATGCAATGTAAAACAATGAAAGTGCTGAATCGTCAGTACTGACAGATGTGGGTACTACGATATCATCAATGTATCAAATGGAAAAGACTTTTGGTTATTTAATGGCTGCACAGGCAGTCTCCACTGGCATGATAAAAGAACGTTAAAATGAGAAGTTTGATGTATTTAATGCTGATCGATTTTTAGACAATAGGAGCACTGCTTTCATTCATCTAATACTTCATCCAGTAGTGGGTGGTTATAATTACCTTTACAATATTTGCGTTAGTCCACTAGGTGCCATACCATGTGTTGTTCAGCATATGGAGTGTCCATTTCTACACATTCATCCACTTTAATTGCCTTAACAGTAATTGGCATACAACGCTAAACCATGTATATGGCGTGCACATTTTTACAAAGCCAGCCGGTTCAGCTCCTCTGCTGCACAGTAGATTGTGCAGTTAGAATAGATTTTTACAACACTTAGAGAATCGATTTAACATTTTCTAGAGTGTATTTTGCCCCAGAGTACTCTCTGAGTGTTGTATTGTTTTACTGTGTGCAGTTCAGTGGGAGAATGGAAGGAAGTGGAGTGCGCATCTCCTCCCCACTTCCCCACAGTTTCCTGGGCAGCCAACTACCCAGGGAGTCCAACAATTTACTTCCTAATGTCAGAGTCAGTCATGTACAAGAGGTTCAGCACTGCATCACCCCACAGCCAAACTCCCATGATACCCCCCATCAAAATCACCAAGCATCACTAGAACAATCAGGGTCCATTTCAGACCACTCCACTCCCACAGAGCCATAGATAGAGGAGGGTTACTGCCTTGCCATAAGATCCCGCGGGAACTTCCAACGACAAAACTGGCGGCGAAACTGACCATATATGCTCAAGTATGGCCAACTTCGCGGTCCCATTCAGGTTTGCACAGCCTTCACAGTGTTCCAGATATAGCGTTCGTTTCCATAGAGTATCACTGGGGACTCTGAGAAGAATTGATATAACAACCGTTTTTGTGCATTTGAAAGCACACAATTTCAACGGACTGTGTAATTACGTGACCTAAAATGGTGTCAGAACAAAAGCAGCACGGTCAAATTTGTAGAATTAGTACACGTAACCTAGACATGCTAGCACAAACCTATGGCAGAGATGGGTTTAGTTGGTACCGCGGAAGCTAGCGTAAAACCACGTGACCAGAGATCAAAGACTGTGTCAACTCTTCTACTATCTCTAGCTCGGCACTCCCGTGTGTAGCCCCATAATGCACTCTGTTCCACCAGTGGAATACTGTAACAGCTATTGAAAAGACAACTACCTTAGTACTACACTACTACCCCATTGCACAGGGCCTTTAGTAATGCACTACAACTTGGTCATTGCATTCTGGTAACAGCAAATTTATAACGCTGTGTTTTTAGCGGGTTAAAGCTATACCAACACTAACATCCCTAATACTATACAGTTTGACGTGACAGTAGACATGTACGACTCTAATGATGGATGAGATGTTGGGGCAGCCACTTCCCTTGTGAGACCCTGGACCACCGTAAACACACATCTCCCTTTGACAGCCAATCCAGACCTGAGCTCGCTCCAATACTGGCTGTCCGCCAAGTGTCGTGACGGAAACCCCCCAGACAACTACAGAAAGCACAAAGTTCCACAGTATCCACAAAAGGCCAAGTACTCCACAGACACGCGGTCAGTCTCTAAACACTTTCTCCGAGCATGCTAGCTCCAATGCCAGACACTTGGCCCAGCGGTTACACGGCGCTATTCAGACATGCCTCTATTCAGACATTGATGTCTATTGTCTGAATACCGGCATGTTTCCCACCGAAATCTACAATTTCTGTGGTTTGTGCTACGTTGCTCAGGTTTTTACAGTTTAGGGAGAGTGCATGCAGTTACCCTAACCCTAACCCTGACCCTGACCCTAACCCTACGGCATATCTGGTGTCTGAATAGCGGTATGTCTGAATAGCGCTTGCCCCCCAGGCCCAGTGCCCAGTGCCTCATCCAGTGTCATCCACCTACTCCCCACTTGTCTCTCTCCAAGTGGCTCTCCATGAGCCTCTGAAATATGACCTTTACAGGCCCAATGACCCAGAGGTCAGTCAGTGCTCCCATAGTGTGGACATGTTAGTGTACTGTCTATTTCCAAAATGCACTCCCTGACCCTGTATCATGCTAATATTAAGTGTGTACTCTTGCCACTCTCTCCTTTTCCTCAATGGCAGGTAGGCTACACTTTGTTTGTAGGTGCAACCAGAGAATCTCCAAAGCAACCTTGGGGGATTGCACACGATGTACACTGTACATTGTGTACAAACTAGTGGTGGGCCGTTATCGGCGTTACCGTGCTGCGATAATGTGAGACTCTTGTCGCGCGACAAAGAAAATATCGCACGTTAATCTATTCTCAAAATATAGATTTGGGGTTTGGGGATGCGTGTCACCATAGCGTTCGAATGACAGAGGCTTTCAGACTGCCCTCCAGTCACTTCGCCTCTCCACCTGTTGCTCAGCAGACCTACTAAATATGAACAGCGTTTGCATGCTGTAAACATTAATCTCTCTGTCGTGATAGGTGTTGTTTTAGTGTTTTTTTCACAAGTGGTAGACTAGAGAGACGTTTGAGGTGAAGCAGACATTATTGTGTATCAGCCCGACATAGCCTACATTTCCTCACGCATTGCATGGAACACAAACAACAGTCCTGTTCCAGAAATCTTGCCTGTGCCATAATTGCAAAACATTCCGTGTGATACACATTTTGAAGATTGTCAAACTGAAACTGTCAATATCTACTCTCGCTGAATGTTTGTGTTATGATCGCGCATTTGCGACTCATGTCAGACGGATACACCTCGCCGTAGTTGCGCTTGATATAGCCAACCTCGCGGTCTCGCGCTTAACTTTTTTTTTTTTTTTTTGAAAACTGAATTCATTTGGAGTTGTAACTCCGCATTCTACCACAGAGAACAACTGCCAGGTTTAGGCCAAATCGATGTGGGCCAGTGCTTTAGGGTCTAGGACTAGCTTTAGAAATCTAGTAGCCTGGCTCTGACTTTGCTGTACCTGCTGCGCAGCTCCTCCCTCTCTAAAGGAGCCGCTGCCCTTTTTAACAGGCAGTGGCAGATTCATTCTTTCTCTCTCTCTGCCCATTAGAAATGCTGAGTTGTTGAGGTCATTTTGTTTAAATAGTTAAAATGTTTGAGATTTATCTGTATTTGCCTCTACAATTTATAGCACTGTTCATTTTGAAATGTCAGTATATTATGACTGTAAATGCTTCCTAACATATTCGAAACACTTTTCAAATATTGCAGTGATTTTTTTTCAATCACCAAATATAAAAAAAAATGTTGATGAGATGCATTTTGGAAAAAAGATATGAGCTCTGGTCTAATGGGCCATCTTAAGAAACCCCCTAGGTTTTTTTTCCGTCATTATTTCGCTAGCGTGCCTATTCTGAATAAGCCATTTTGATATAGATTAATCTAGATTAATCTAGATTAATTTCATAATTACAGTGAGATTAATCTAGATTAAAAAAATTAATCTATGCCCACCCCTAGTACAAACCCACCAAAAAGCACAAAACGGTTTCCAACTGACCTACGGTTTCCAACTGACCTACCGGCTGACGCAGATGCGCACAATTAAATACAACATGGCATTTCGTACCACTCATCCGTACCACTTTCATTACCACTTAACTCATTATATAAATGACTTAAACTACCGTAGATACTCTTGACAATGTAAGTTAATAGATGTTCCTCCACAGGCGTTCATTAATATGATGGTAGGCAGGGCCGCTAAATAGCTTTGGCAAAATTACCTGAAAGGGCGCCCTCTCAATACACACAATGTAAATGGGGTTCAAATTCTGGGGGGAAAAATTGGCTTGCCGTTCCGAGAGTTTTGTAGGGGACTGTAGTTCTATATACTATGGTATCTCACACTGTACTTCTCTGATCTTTGCAAACATTTCACAATGTTAAACTCTTCTCTCAACTTCAACGAAGAAGTAACTTCTAATTCATTTAATTAACTTCATTCTTTGTTTGCCCGTCCTTGTCAGAGTGTAGGAACGTAATGTTCTTCCGTTGTGCCAGCGCCCGAGTTGGAAGACATTCTGAGAAAATGTCTGTCTCTGCCGGTCAGCACAACAGTCAATCTGCACGGTCATCATCATTCCTCTCAAAGACAATGGAACAGTCAATCGAACTCTAAAACACACGCACGCACGCACGCACGCACGCACGCGCACACACACACACACACACACACACACACACACACACACACACACACACACACACACACACACACACACACACACGAGTACGCACACACACACGGCCACTGACAACTTTGGCTTGGGCCTGGGAAAAAGTCATCTGAAAGCCCCCCTCCCCCTCAATAGATTCAATGTAATGAGCACCCAATTCTGCCCCCCCTCCCTGGACTCTGCCCGACCCGCCAATTTGATTTTCCGCTGTCACACCAAAGGATTAACTTTTGTGTTGCTCTCATTCTCAACTGTCAACTATCAGCGGTTAAGTCAATATATGTGGCCTACTGGCAAAAAAAAAGTCAGAATGCCAGTAGGTCGGTTGGCGTGGAGTTGAAGCCAGGCTGAGAATGTAATGAACACTGCAGTGTTGTGCTGTTAAGGGCGGGTTATGCTTCCTACTTGCGCCAGAGTGAGCTTGTCGCAGCCATGATGCAGTTAATTTTGGTTTATGCCCTGTTTTGAAGCACGGTCTGCGCGATGTCATTCAATACAAAGAGTAAACTAGACGTGTCGGTTGTTTTTTAGCATCACAGACTCGACGAGAATGAAAATGAAACATTAAATCTTTATATCACGTGCATGTTTGATCGCACTGGCAGCCACAGTGGTAGTTTGGAACAAAGAAGTGGCTCATTTGTCGAGGACGAAGCGGAATGTTTCCTCGACCTCGGAACCACTGTTCAACTGTCCAAATAACTTCAGCGTCGTAACTTGCAAGCGCATGTGTTGTCTTTGGTTCGTGTAAATAAATCAAACAACAAAGCATGGGCAACTTATTTAATGAAGAGCTCACAGTCCGTAGACCGACGAAGGTTAGAACAAGGAAGTAGCGCTTGTTCTCGACTCGAGGACAGAGCAGGCTGGTCGAGAGGACCAATCAGAGACCTATTTTCGCCCTTTCACGCCGTCGCTCCCTGCGTCGAGACACAATTTTGGGGAGGTGCCCCAGAGTACCTGCGTGATGGGGGGGGCTTCACTACGTTAACTGCGCGGCTCACTGCATTACGACGCAGGGACGCTGGACTGGAGGCATAAACCACCCTTTACTCAGCAGAAGCCAGGGCTGGACTGAGCACCGGGGGGGGGGGGCACTTAACGGCGCAGACCTGACTCACCAGTGGGCCCCGCACCCTCGTGGGCCCCTATTTTCAGAAATGTATTTTTTTAAAAATTCTGAAAAAAGGGGCCCACGAGGATGCAGGGCCCACCGGGAAATGCCCGTTATGCCAGATGGCCTGTCCAGCCCTGGTAGAAGCCTCCCTAACCCTTCCCTGCTGTTACAGAGTGACCAGGAGTCCAAATTTTGCCACTGGCTGGACTCTCTCTCTCTCTCTCTCTCTCTCTCTCTCTCTCTCTCTCTCTCTCTCTCTCTATGCACTCTGTTAAAAATGAATGGGACAATGTGGTGGAAAAAAGGTCTACAGATGGGCTATCACTAAAAGATTGCATAACCAAAAGAATAGCAGCACACAGTCAAGCTATTTTGTAAAACACATCCTTGCATAATGGCTGAACTGCTGGCCAGATTGAAAAGAGGGTAGTAGCTGTGGCCTAATGCAGCGGTCAGACTGTGCCTTCGCTGACAACGGATCCCATTGACTTTGCATGGGCAGACACAAATTCATTGTAGGGACCATCGGAACACCTCAGTTACACAGACATACAGTATAACAACTGTATTGCACGCTATATCGTCACGTGGCCATGAATCGCTGATCAATAATCTATAACGTTCGTCGTCCTGTCACGATAAAGCCCCGTTTTTCGTGGTTGGGCCACACTTCCGTGGCCAATGCATTTGAATGGCCCCAATTCCGACAGAAAACTGATTAGGGAAAGATTGTTAGTGAAGGGATACATTTTAGCATGTATGCCCCATCACACTGTGAAGTAGGCTAAAACAAATAAAGTTGAACAGTGTGTTTTCCAATGCAATGTTTGCTTCTCTACACTCCACTTCTTCTTCACATTTTCCTCGAAACTTGACAGGTCCATCAATCGTAAATCAACCACGAGTCGGACAGCCCATTCAAATGCATTGGCCGCGGAAGTGTGGCCCAACCACGAAAAACAGGGCTTTATCGTGACGGCACCACTACTGTTATAGATTTCGTGGACACACGATGCATCTCGTGAGAAAGGGCTCAGTATAAAGGCCCACAGTAGCCTGGCTATTGCAACTAGTTGCACAGACCAGCATTAATGCTTCAGCAGTGCTCAGTTACATTTACATGTGAAACGTATTCATCATTTATGCCAATGGCTACACTAGTATGAGCACACACTACAATCCTATTCTCAGTGGTTGCCATTAGTGGCAATTAGATGGTCCCTCTTAGCCACATAAAAGAGAGCAGAGGAAAAGATGTATTAATCCTAATGAGAGAAAAAGTCATTTTTGAGTTAGACTCTTAAACCATCTCATTTACATAAACATACATTTACACACCAACTTTCTATAAGGAGTGTGTGTGTGTGTGTGTGTATGCAGATGTATTCCTGTGTGTATGTCCGTGTGTGTGTGTGTGTGTACTTGAGTCTCTATATGCGCCTGTGTGGTGTGTGTGTGTGTACTTGTGTCTCTATATGTGACTGTGTGTGTGTATGTGTATGTGTATGTGTGTGTGTGCTTGGGCGTGTGTGTGGCCGTGTCTCCCTGTGTCCCTGTGTGTGTGTGTGTTAAAGCCCCAGGGCGGGCATTGCCGTGTCCCCCCGTTGTGATTTTGTCAAAAGGGTAGCAGTTAATTACCAGCATGCCCTGCAGATCCATCTCCCACTGAGGCCCTTATTGTGGGTGCAGTAGTACATTACACAATGTTAATTCAACACTCAGGGGGTCAAATTTAACACTAGTCGTGTTGGTCTGTTTTTTCTCAAGTGTTGAATCAGCACTGTAAAATTTGAATGTATGCGTGTGGCTTTCTCAATCCCTATAGGGAAGGAGGAGGGGGGAGGTTGGTAAGTGACATGCGGATAGGCCATCACAGGCCGATCAGGGAACACGCGTAGCTGTGACAAGTTGCCCGGCAGATACATTTGTCCTCTGAAATTCCCTTTCACACTTAAACGACTTCTAATTTCAAACCCATAATGGAGTGGAATGGAAATGGAGACTTATTTGAAAGCCTAGCACAGTACAGTCGTCATTTTTAAGACATGCTAAAGCCAGATCATTGCCGGGGTCTGTGAACATGGTTGGCTGGGTGGTGCATGTTGTCAGGGGCCGCTGACAGCTTTGGGCCGGCTTGGGCCCAAGTCGTCTGAAAGGCCCCCCCTCACCCTATACATCCAATGTAATGAGGACCCAGTTCTGTGCCCCCCCTCTCTCACTGCTACCCCCACTACCCACCACCTCCCGACGAATTCCCTGCATGTTGTAGCCTAATGGAGGATGAGCGATTAAGGAGTATTAGCATGTCTAGTGAGCCTGGCAGGAGTAGTGAGAGTGCGGTGGCCAAATGTTCTTTTATAGATGTATCAATCCCAGCAGTTAAAGGAGCTCATTTGTCTTTTGAGAACTATAAACGAAGTGCTCAATTCTGCTGATGCCTTCATTCACCAGGGCCAATGAGAACGAGCGAGAGAGAGAGAGAGAGAGAGAGAGAGAGAGAGAGAGAGAGAGAGAGAGAGAGAGGGGAGGAAAACGTGTGGTGGCGGTATAGGGCGGTGATGCAACTTATCAGCAACCTTGTGAAAGTGTCGCTAGCCGTATTCTGTAATTCTTTTCATATGCAAATGTGTTATGGATATTCCCTGTGCAAGAGTTAGAGGTGTGCAACATGTGCACCACCATGATGCATTTTATGTAGCGTGCTGCTCGCGGGTCTCGCTAGCTGAATTGAGTTTGAATTGTGTTCAGGTCAATGCAGCTCTAAGGTGATGTGATGTGATGTATTTTTTGCGAGGTCTGTCAGCATCCCCCTTGCTTCTAGGCAAAATGCTTTTAGACAGAATATTTTTGTTGTTTTGTTGTTGTTTGTATATTTTAACGTTTTATTCCCCTCTAAAGTATTTTTGTTGGGTGCATGGAGGAAAGTGCCTGTTCAAAAACCTGACTGTCACATCCCGACAGGTTGTCACAAACTTCAGTGACTGGACATGTCTGCCCAGTACGATATGACTTTATGGAGGGAGGTGAGACAGAACTGTTGACATGCTCCCATATGACAGGACTGGTGTGTCAATCTATCCATCAGTGGAAATATCCTGTGGATACTGGGCATCGTTTTTCTAAGCCAACAGCAGCCTTCAACGTTTTCACAAGAAGGGCAGTAAACATATGTTGTGAATGTGCTCTTTTGACCCCCCTCATGAACGGAATACGGTAGGACCACCAAACTTTGGGGAGATGATCTACATATGGACATCTATGAATGACATCATTTTTGTGTCATTATCTGGTATTATGACGTCATTATGACATCATCTGATTATAATGCCCAAAATCTCGCCAAAATGTATTCTCCATCAAATTTAGGTAATGCGCTTAAATTTTAATGATTATTTGCTTCAGACCACTTTAATGCTCACAAAGTTGTCTGATGCTAATGGAAATAACAAAACTAATATGAAAAAGGAACAATAATGAGACTTAGATCAGTGATTTTCGGTCAGACATACCTGTCAGAAAACCGTAGCCAACAAAATTTTTGGAAAAGTCACCAAGTCATAGCTTAAGGTGTTAAGGAATTATACGACACCAAAGTTGGTGTGGGCACTTTTATCCCCCCCCCACCCCCCACCCCCCCCCCCCCCCCCCCCCCAGTCTGGATTGTGTTAATCTGTATTAGGCCTATGTGAGATTCTTTTTCAAGCATTGATGCATTTTAAAGGTGTACTGTAGGATTGTGGCCTGAGTAGGTATTGCAACTATGCTGCTCATTGACACTGTGCTGTCTACTGCCAGATTTCATCTTTTCATGAATATCTACTAAATGAATGTTTACTAGAAATTGATGTTTACTAGAACGACCAAAGTAGAGTAATATTTGCAGTTAAAAATGTCTGGAATGTTCTGGTAATTCAAAATGGCGGACATGGAGAAGATCCACCTTTTCATGTAGTAAAAGTGTCCTTTTCCCAGTCATAATGAATACTTAGAATTTGATAATGGTGGTCACTATTCGTGAAAAAGGTTGTGAATGGCCAGCATTAATTAATGAAACTACTAAAACTATTATATAGTGCATCTTTTTAAAAAAATGAATATGTATTAATAGTTTGGTGGAGTGTAAAGATGTAGCAGTCTGACTTGACAATACATTTTCAGCCAGGGGCACCCACAATGTAAACTGCTTCTGTATGAAGCCATCTGAAGATGATTAGCTGACCACAATACTCAAGCTGTGTACATAATCAACACCTGAAAACTAAACACACCACACAGATAAAAGAAAAGAACCAAAAGATTGATAGCCTACTGCTCTTTCTAACAGCAGCAAAAAAATAAGGGCACTGCAGTGATTTTTGAACAGAATTGTTAACATGCATTGCAAAATGCATGATCTTTAATCGTCATCTCAAATCTCATCTTCTCTCTCACACACACACAGTCTGACTGCTTGGGAAGCTGAGAAGGTAACCTACGCCATCTAGTGGTGAGAGTTTGCACTACTTCCATGTGTGTGTATGTGTGTAGTGACCTGTATGTCACTTCCTTTGTATCTTATCTAACCCCAAGGGGAAAACTACTTCCTCCCACCCTTTTCTTTTTCTTGTGGCCTCTTGTTTCGGTGTCACTCCCCATCCGTGGTGAAAACAATAAAGTTTGCTCGCTATCAGCCTAGGCATACAGAAACTTTTGGGGGCACTTTCCCCATTCAACATCCCGATTGTAAAGGACAATATGATTGACAATTGAGATTTTGCGAGATAAATTGAATTAAACGTTGATCATCAATGATGTTTTGCCTGGCATCACGAGGCCACAAGGCACAAGCAACAGGACAGGACTTGGGGTAGGCTACTAGTTTGACAAAGGCCTAAACCCCATCTGTACCCTGACACCACCTCTACTGTATTCCTCGACAGTAAAATGCTGAAAGGGAACTTCAGGAATTTTGTCTTGGATGCGTTTCCCAACCAACCTTCCTTCCCATTGTGACGCACACATGAAAGGGAGAAAGAAAGCAGTTCAATGACGGATCTAAAAGTAGAAACAGAATATATGCGTGTTCCAAAGCTATTGTGTTGTCCACTGAATTGACTTCAGTGTCTGTATAATTTGAGTTACTCTCAGTGGCCTTGTTGGTTGTACCCATAGGAATTGTGACATCCTTATGTTTTATTTCAGATCTCTTTGAACTCGAAATGTCCCACTCTTGCACAGGAAGTCAACTTCTCATAACAACCCAACACTATAATTACTCAGAGAGCGCAGACCTCCGCCAAGGCAGCTGCTTGATGGAACATTTGACTATGTTACACCCTGACTTTCTGTCTTCTTTTACTGGAGTTAGTAACTGGAATGTTTTGCTCCGTCCCGCAATTCAATTTGCCGTCACTAGGGGCGTCTAGATGTATAAGCCAGCAATGGTGAAGAATCTTTAAAAAGGTCCTGGTTCCATGAATGGTGTGTCTTTTGTCTACTACAGGTACTTTGAACCATACTAGTAACATCCAATGTTCATTCGGATTGAGCTGTGTGAAAGCATTCCCATTGCAATAGCTGAGTTCTCCACCAACAAGGTGACTAGCAGTGGCACATATAAATGCAGTGTCCCAATAAAATCTATACACTTAAAATGTAAAGTAGGTCCCGATTAAAATACATGTACTTTTTCAGGTATAATAGAATTTACGGACATCCCTTTATCGTTTTGTAAAAACCTGTTCTCAAACTGACACCCATTCTAGGAATTTCTGTGCATTGATTCTGTGGCTGCTGCAGGTCTCATCGCGCAGACTTTAGACATTAATTTGAGAATTGGCAGTGACGTGATGTCTAAATTCCATTGCACTTCACAAATAACATGAAATGTAATGCATATGAACTTTACAATGATTTAAAGAATTGTACATTTTATTAGGGTACCTTGTGAAAGTGAAAGCCCAACTGGGAAATTCCAACTCCCATTGTCATAGTGAAACGGCACTCCACAGCACAAGAGTGAACACTGCACACAACAAAATGTTATTTATGCCTCACCCGTGCAAGGGGGCAGCCCCCAATGGCGCCCCAAGGGAGCAGTGCGGCGGGACGGTACCAACCTCAGGGTACCTCAGTCATGGAGGAGGATGGGGGAGAGCAATGGTTAATTACTACCCCCACCAACCTGGCGGGTCAGGAGTCGAACCGGCAACCTTTGGGCTACAAGTCTGACGCCCTAACCGCTTACCCATGACTGCCCTCCCTTGTACATTGTAATTAACAATTACCACAAGACTCAAATAGATTAGCTTAAGACTATTTATTTTCCGTTATCAGCAGAGGAGGAAGATAAAGAACTTAAACAAAGAGTAGAAAGGTTTCATTGAGTAAAAACAGAGGCGTTGCCATATAGGCCACACCCGAGAAGAGGTCAGATATTTAGGTACTTACTGGAAAAACATCAAGTACGATGTAGAAATACAACGGAATAAGAAAGTAATAAGAGATACTGAGATAGTAGTAGTAGTAGTAGCATTTCATTTTGTCATAATACACGTTTGTATTACAAAAAACTGGAAACATTCAGCAAGTCAATTTAAGCTAAGGGAAAAAAATATCAATGTGATTTTAAATAAATTACTTTTTTTTCACAACGACTGCCTGTGAGTGCTATTCAAAAGGATGACACCAGTTATATCATGTCATGACTGCACATTCACAGAGAAACTGGGTGAAGAGCAGATCCAAATGCTCAAACATTAACGTCTATATATTAAAAATGTTCAATTTAGAATTTTAATTTAAGTCCTTAGTTTTGTTGTTGTAAACTGGTCATGTAAGTGCACCATACATATCTCCTGTCCACAAACAATTCTGATAACATTTCGTGGCCAAACACAATGTCAATTATAACCACTTCAAGTGTTTCAAAGCTTGACATACTCTGAAGCCAGAAATCAAACACCTCATTAAAAAAAACCTGAAAATGGTGGGCAACTGCAAGTAGTTATTTCATGGGTCTAAATAACATTCCTTGGTCACAAAACCACACAACTCAAAGTATCAAAATGATCTAAAGCGCAAGTTAAATAAACCGGCAAATATGATATCACATAACGCAAGCCCTGAAACTTTCCTTCATGATGCTCTCTGTCCAAGTCTTTCTCAAAGTGGGATATGGGGACATTAGAGATACACAACATAAAATAACATATACCACAGAAAGGAACAATTATTATAAATAGAAAAGGAACACATTGAGATGAGAATTTAAGAGAACATGGCGTGCGATTGGGTGGAGTGTATGAGTAAGCACAGGTCTAAGGGGGTTTACATAGTCACTGTATCCTAATACACACCAGAAAGCCTGCCCATCACTACACTTCGGCCGCCATTATGCGCAGACAGAGCAAAGCACGTACTCAGAATTTGTTTTCATCTTTGACGCATGTCACACGCTTTGTTGTCGAAGGAGATACTTCAGTCACTGTGGAGAACACTGTAAAATGCATAAAGGATGTGCGGCAAACAACGTGCATTAAAAACATGCGTAAACAACACGTTAGCATGCATTAGTTCAGGTTGGTTGCGTCGACTATGTAAAACCCCTGACCCTACCCTGAGCCACTGTTTGTTTCCAAACATGTATTCTTCTGTCTCTATACTGCTCTTCAGGTGCCAATAAACCAGACCATCAGCCCAAGAGTTATGACAGCAGTTGATTATAATTACTATACACACGTCCATAATGGGAACATTGTAATTGGAATATTTTTTGCTGCAACATGAACAGCTATTTAGAACATGATGTGTAAAACTCTGCTTGGCTGTTTTATAGTTTTGGCTGTTTTATAGAAAATTGCTGCTGTAGTTGATATGTTAAGAGCACCATTCACTGAAGTGGGATCTATTATTTTCAAGACAGTTGTGGTTATAGTTCCTGGTTCAAAAGGGACATCTGAAGGAAGAATACAATTTTACCTGAAGATAACAATTTTTCAACAAAAAAAACGTCAACTTTTGACGAAACTTTGTCATGTCTCCATTGAATAGGGGCAGTATATCAAAATGTTAACGGTGTTCCTATGATTTATGTACTACTAAATTTAAGCACATACGTTTAAAAAGCTCTAGTTGTCAGCTAAATGTAACTTTGAAGGTTAGACCTGATATTATTCAAATGTTAAGAGATATAAAATTAGCCCCTATGTGTGTGACACAGTAATGTGGTCTGAGTGGTTGATATGCATTTCAACCAATCAAATGGACTCAAACCGAGCAGTCGACCAATAAGAGTTGCTCTTTGGTCTTTTCACTGCGGCCACACCCGAAAAGATGCTTGAGTGGCCTCTTGTGTGTACGGTTCGTGAACAGAAACACAACTGCTTGGCACCACAACACAGCATGATTACAGTACTGTTTGGCATCAGCCCGCTGGTTCAAAATAAAAGTCAGGAAGTTATAAAGTACTTTACCCCATTCATTAACATGTATACATTTTTAATTCATGTAATAGCTTATGTGAAAACAAAAGTTCACCAAGGTGAAGGAAGGACAAGGTTTGGGATCAAGCTGCTGTTTTGTTAAGGTGAAGTTGGTGGGTTGGTCGGTTGGTTATAGGCCTACTCACTCCTCTGAGGGCCTGGTATAAAAGAGTCATCTTGAGCTGCAGCCATGGCGTGTGTGTGTGTTGGCCCAGGAGAGCAGGCCTGGATCCAGCAGAGTGCAGGCCCCTGTACCCAGGGAGCAGGCCTCTACCTCTGGCTGTTGAAAGAGCCACTTCCTGAAGGGGAGATGGCCACGGAGTTGAGGAGCGGCAGCAGGGCCTGACCAAAGGGTCTACCCGGGAAGAAAAATAATAACACAGTTCTTACAATGGACAGGTCAATCTTCTTGATGTGTGCAGCACAAACAGACTTCAGAAATGAATATGATTTGTGTAGTTTGGGCCCATCAGAAACAGTAAGATTCTTCTTTAAAAAAAATTTTTTGGGGGGGGGTCTTTTATGACTTTATTTTAAGGACAGGACAGATAGAGAGTGACAGGAAATGATTGGGGAGAGAGAGATGGGGAAGGATTGGGAAAAGACCCGGGCATCAAACCCTGGTCACCATCAGCGTAGTAGCCCAGTGCCCTACCGTTTGAGCCATGGCAAGGCCAGTAAGATTCTTCTTGCATTCTCTCTGATCATCACATTCTCATTCAAATGGTATGTGTGTCTTTGCTGTGTAACTACTTCCGCCATGCGTTTGTCTGTTTCCTGGAAGGCTAGCATGAAGTGGGTGGATGTGGGGGTGTGGGGCAATACTAGTCTAGTAAATCTGATGCAAATGCCTGACTGGGCCACAGATTAAAATCCTCCTTAATCTGCCGCATTACCGCCATGCATGCACAAATCTGCATTGGGCAATGGTGCCATAGGGAATAGTGAACGTATGCACTTGGACTTTCCCATGGGGATTTGCCGTCTAAAAGATGCTGTGCTCAATCCCTGAAAGTGTAGTAAACATTTCTTTTGATTTGGGTGCCCTTTGTAAAGTCAGGACAGGGAGAAAATAGTTTCTCAAACAAAGACATACCTTGGTCAAAATGTAGCACATTTTCTTAAGTGATGCTCTAAAAAATGGACTACACTAGATTCTTTCTTTCTCCTTTTTTTCTTTTAAATCATTGGGGGGACGGGGGTGGGAAATCAAATTCAAGTGGCTTATGGTGCCTTATCGGTTTCTGCCTTATCTGCTCCTTTCTTTCTTTCTTTCTTTCTTTCTTTCTTTTTAAACCAATCAGGGCAATGCCAACTAGTGCCTATACTCCTGATACTACTGATGCATCCAGGTCAGCTACATATAGTTGTCTTCTGGATACAATCTAACAAACCCTTTGGTATTTTTCTTGGTGAGCATTTGCACTAGGGCAGGGAGTTCTACTCACGTGGACAGAACTTCAGATGGCAGGTCTGTGATGTAGGACGGAATCTTGCTGCCCGTGAGAAACTGGGCCACTTCATTACTGAAGGTGTTGCAGTTGTGTTCAAACAACTTGTAGTTCTCTCCCCTGCAGCGACAGAGGAGACAAGACACAAACAGGGAAGGAGAGGAGAGTAAGAGAGGACAGGGGACGAGAGGAGAGGGGAAGAGAAGAGTGTGGAGAGGAGAGTGAGTGAGTTATTTCAGTGGCAAGATGTTGCCCATGTTAGTCTCATGTCTTGAGGCAACAAAGTAGTTCAGCTCTTTCCCGCTCTCTTTGTACACACGCTCCCCTTCTCCAAACACACACACACACCTTAACTCTATTATACAACTCAACACACACAAATTGAACTCCCTTTAAATGCATATTATAGACACAAATGCACACAGATTACAATAACACAAATTTGATGATTAGTTATTAACTTAATTCAGGTTATTAAGCCATTATGTTTATTTCTATTTTTGTATCTGTGAATAGTTTTAGATGGCACATAAAACTACCTATAAATGGGATCGCAATCCACACACTGGCTACGTATACATGACGTTAATTAATTAATTAATTAATTAATTAATTCTCCAATTAATAATTCTGAATTAAACAGTTCTGTCAATTTTACTTTGATCTTTCATATTATTCAGAATTGGGAAGCGTTTACGTGACGTTTTCAAAGTGGAATTAAGCTTTATTCAGAATTAAAGGGAGTTCATTCTGAATTAAATGTCCTCATGTTAACATGGCCACTACTTCAATAATGCACTGCCGACAGCCGCAAAAGGAGTGCTCACAATGAGCTCAAATGTTGTGAGCACTGTTGTGAGCATTTGTGCGCACTGTTGACTACCACTGTCCTTTCATTGCACAAGTGCCCCTTTTGTTTGTTTGTGTGTAGAATGAAAGAAAGAAAGAAAAGGAGTGATCACAAAAAGCAGTGTTACACAGAGACCTCTAGGGGGCTTGTTCTCCATCCCTGTCGTCAGGTGTAAAACTCTGACCACTGCAAAACACATTATGTCAAAGGCAACAATGACTTTTTTCCGCTTCCTATTCAAGTTGGCCAAAACAAGGCTGGTCAAAATGTGACAAGAGTCAACACTCATGAAATACAACAAGTCTGCCGTGGCCTAATGGTTGGGGAGTAGGACTTAAAATCAGAGGGTTGTAGGTTCAAATCCATCATTACCTCTCCCTACACATCCATCTATGGCTGAAGTGAACAAGGCTTGAACAAGGCACTTAACCCCACACTGCTCCAGGGATGGTAACCAATACCCTGTTAATAACTGTAAATCGCTTCGGATAAACGGGTCAGCTAACTTAAGTGTAATGACTTTACTTGATAAGTGACTGCACCATTTTTTGCCGCTTTATAGTGTACATGTGAAGCAACATGAACTATGCTTCAGTGTACTTGAATGCTTCCAACAAAATTCCTTCGTAGAAATTAAAGTATGTCGCCTCATCACTCACTTCCCCACACTCACCTGTACGTAGATTCCCCAAGACCCATCAGATAACTCATGAAGATGTCCTCGTTCACTTCGGTCTCTCCCAAATCCACTATTGAGTTGGGCTGACCAAGAATTGTACCTCCCTAAGCGAGATAAACAGGGAAAAACACATATATTTAAATCGAGTACTTCCCCATTCCTTGCTGCTACACCTCTAGCTTGAAAACATCACCTAAGCTTATAGTTTTAATATACTATAAATTAATAGATTGTGGTTTATTTTGAGAAATCAATGTTTCTTACTGGTGGACAGCTTGAGATACCCTCTCCTCCAAAGAAAAACTCTTCATTATGGATCACAATTGCGGTGTGCCTAAAAGGGAAATCACATTAGGAGACGAGTTTTTATTTTACTGGTCTGGTGGACTCTTGTGGATGATAATGCAAGTTAGATGCAAATGTGAAGAGCCAATAATGCGTTTAGTATGCTTAGCCTACTTACCATATTCCGTCCAGCTGTTTCCCTGTAAATATCAACAACATATAGATCAGCAAGGAAGGAGGTCACGGGGGCTTATCCTCTTTCACGTTAAGCTAAGGGAGAGCACACTTCAGCTTTAAAGCTACCTGACACTGTGTATTGAAGCATCTGCCTAGAATCTTGGTTTACCAAATTGTGTGACAGCTACATAGCCATAATGACCGACTGCCATCAAAAGAAATCATAGTTTATCAACTTGACTTGCAAAAACATACCAAACAAATATCTGTCCCAAAAGCCAGCTGATTCTCCACTTACCCAACAATGCTGGGCTGAGCTGACGTGCCATGCCTTTTGACAGATCGTAGACGTACAGTTTAACGTCAAAACGTGTGTTATCCTGGTCCATATTGCAGTGGGGAAATGTTTACAAACGACAGACAATGTTGCCAAGCCAGACAAATCCTTCAAGATTCACCTAGTAGCTAGCTAACGAGCAACTGCAGAAAATCAACTTTAGCTAGAAACTAGTAACACAAATTAAATTTAAGAAGAAAATACCAGCTGAGATCACGGTATGCGCCTTCTTCTAACATAAGAATCTTTAACTGACAAGACAGAAATGTTTTAACGGCACAGGAAAGTAATTTTATCTAGCCAGTGCTGTGTCACAGTGACTCAAATGCCGGGGTGCGAGTTTGCGAAACATAGGACGATATTGCGCCCAACCGCGTTTGGCGTCTCCGATTGGCTACAACGGCTCCCTTGTTCCTCCCCTCTGATGGCTTTCATTTGACGGCAACTCTCGCTCAAAGCAAGCTTGCAGAACATTCGTGTACAAATAATTTGGCCGATCTCTTGAAACAGACACTAAAAGTAGGGTAACAACAAACAAAAAGTAGGCTACCCAAACCATTTACCTACGATGCAGTAGGCCTACACAAATGCCGTGTCGTGTTTCATTTTAGCGTGGTTTGGCATATCTCTTGAAACAGATGTGCATAGACTACCCAATGATGCAGTGAGCTCCAGTATTTGATTTCATTTTTATTTACATAACCTAGTAAATGAAAGCGGCACTAAATGAAATGTAATGTAGCCTAATCCTAACTGCATAAACTTGTTCATACAAATGCCGTATCATGTAATTTTATTGGCTTGGCTGATCTCTTGAAACAGATGACACTAAAAGCATAAACAAAAGCAGGCCTAGCCAACGATGCAATACAAATGACGTTTCTTACCATTTCATTTTATTCACATTATCCAAACCTCGAGGTGATCTGGTAAGTTGTCCACCGAGTCCATGGCACATGTGGTAGCAAATGTCGGTAAATCCATCTGGTGGTCATATTAGGAACTGCATTCTGCACATCAATTCATCCCCACTTCTGTAGATCTAACATTAACACATGGGTACTTTGATAAGGTCTATAATGAAACGTGACCTGACAAAAAATAGGTGGTGTCATGATGACAGACAAGGCATATTGGATTGTAGAAAATGTATGAAATAGTATTTGGAACAAGGTATAAATCAGATTTCAAGGAGTGAAACTGCTACAATGGCAAATCAACACAATGATGAAAGACAATGCATATTGCATTGTAGAAAATGTATTAAATAGTATTTGGAACAGGTATACATCAGCAAGTGAAGAGAAAATTGGTGCTCAGGGAATTGTTCAGAAAAAATCTTGAAGGTGCTCTTTGGTGTTGGGGAAAAAACAATATCTTGTCAAAAAAGGGAGTCCAAGGCACTCTTCTTCTGGAAAAATATTAAAAAGCCTTTATTGAATCATGGCTAATAAGTTTAAAAACATGGGAGCAGAGACCCACAGCTTTTTAATATTTTTCCACAAGAAGAGTGCCTTGGACTCCCTTTTTTGACAAGGTACACATCAGATTTCAAATAGGCCTACTGAAACTGCTGCAGTGCCAAATAGACACCGGGAGGCAAGCAGGCAGAGAGCATAATGAGGACAGCACACTCAAATCACGCAGATCAAATCTAAGCATGCAAATGTAAAATCAAGCAGCACAGCAAAACAAACCATGATAAACAATGCAACATGATGCACAGCAACATGAGCCAGTGTGACAGCAAACCACACCAAAAATGAATAAGTATGCAAAACAACGAAAATGTAAAATCACAAAATGTGGTCAGTTTAAAAACATGCAAACCAAGGAAAATGTAAAATCACAAAATGTAGTTTGTTTAAATCCAATCCAATATGCATTGTCTTTCATCATTGTGTTGATGCCACTGTAGCAGCACCTTGATGAATTGATATGCAGAATGCAGTTCCTAATATGACCACCAGATGGATTTAATTACCGACATAATAAATAGGTAAATCCTACATTTGCTACCACACATGTGCCATGGACTCGGTGGACAATTTACCAGATCACCTCGAGGTTTGGATAATGTGAATAAAATTAAATTGTAAGAAACGTCATTTGTATTGCATCGTTGGCTAGGCCTGCTTTTGTTTATGCTTAGAGTGTCATCTGTTTCAAGAGATTCATAATAAAATGACATGATACGGCATTTGTAAACACAGGAGTTTATGTAGTTAGGATTAGGCTACATGACATTGCATTTAGCTGACGCTTTCATTTATTAGGTTATGTAAATAAAAATGAAATCAAATACTGGAGCTCACTGCATCATTGGGTAGGCTATTGTTTGACTTGGCACATCTGTTTCAAGAGATAAGCCAAACCACGCTAAAATGAAATACGACACGGCATTTGTGTAGGCCTACTGCATCGTAGGCTAAATGGTTTGGGTAGCCTACTTTTTGTTTGTTGTTACCCTACTTTTAGTGTCTGTTTCAAGAGATCGGCCAAATTATTTGTATACGGTTCTGCAAGCCTGCTTTGAGCGAGAGTTGAAATTCCTGCTGTCAAATGAAAGCCATCAGAGGGGAGGAACAAGGGAGCCGTTGTAGCCAATCGGAGACGCCAAACGCAGTTGGGCGCAATATCGTCCTATGTTTCGCAAACTCGCTCCCGGGGTGTTTTGACCGGTTGTGACAACATTATTCGGGTTTTCAAACAGGAAGTAAATACAAGCAAAGTGCCTGTAGGCGGCGACAAAGATTTGGATATGTAAACAACTAACCCCATAGTTCTACACGAAGAAGAAATCACCGCGCGCATTCAGTGCAGGAAGTTGAGCAAATTCTTTCTTTCACCTGATTTTTAAAAAATATATAATTAATGGTATGTATTATGCATTGTCTGATCTCTGAATTGCAAGTTTGGAAGGCCCGTGGCTAGTTTGATCACTCTTCCTCACTTGCTTTCACTGCCATTACTGACTGCCCCCATTCAAAACAGGTTAGCTGCATGGCTAAAACAATCGATGCATTTGCATTCAGTAGAAACATCAACATCTGTCACAGCTGTCGGGTGTTTTTCGTTCCTGTTGAAGAACAACAATACGCTTTACGTTCTAGCTAGGTCACTTGTAGTATAGCTCTGCTAATATTATGGGTGAATGGACCAGATTGGGAGAGAGTTGTCGAACGCATCATCAGTGCATGATACTTGCCACTTTCTCTCCGGTTATGCATAATCTAATTGTGTTCATGAATTATATTTTCAGCAAGCAACACGGCTCACCACATTATAAACAATGGCTGAATGGAATGCCTATTTTCGGGGGGATGAGGACGAGGATGTGGAGCAAGAGGAAGGAGAGGAGGGCGGAGGTAGGATTTTGGATGGACTTGCAGTGTTTTTCCTATAGAACTTACCTAAAGTATAGTATACTGTATGTTCCTGATGGGTCATCAATAAAGTGTAACACGTTTGCATGTGCCATTCAATTTCCCAGGCGAATATAAAAGCACTGGGCGCGACAGCCTTGTTTTCCTGGTGGACGCATCGAAAGAGATGTTTGTGAAAGGGGAGGATGGAGAGTCTTCCAACTTTGACATGACGATGCAGGTATGTCCTGCAATTTTTCCATTTAATTAATTGCTTCAGTTGCTTGATACACCCGGGTTCTCATGGTGTATTTTGTTGCATAACAAATGATGTGTGTTTCTCTCTCTGTCTCTCTCTCTCTCTCTCTCTCTCTCTCTCTCTCTCTCTCTCTCTCTCTCTCTGTATGCGTGTGTGTGTGTGTCTGTGTGTGTCAGTGCGTGCGCAGTGTGTACATGAGCAAGATCATCAGCAGTGACAGAGACCTGGTCGCGCTGGTCTTCTTCGGCACAGAGAAGAGCAAAAACCCAGGGGACTCTTTTAAGCATGTTTACATCTACCATGATCTCGATTCACCTGGTAAGACAGATGATTACATTATTTTGCTCTTAGCAAGCACTTTTAGCCAAAGCAACTTACAGTTGTTTAGGAACAGGGTATTGGTTACAGTCCCTGCCTTGAGCAATGTGAGCAATGTGAGCCTTCCACGATCGAGGGCACTTCAACCATGGATGATATGGGTTTCAAACCTGAAAACCAAACATGTGTGTTGTTGTCCTCTCCCCTTAGGGGCGCGGCGTGTGCATGATATCGACTGCCTGATGGGCGGGAAGGGTGCCCAGCTGGCGGCGGAGCAGATGGGCAGCGGCGCCACTTCCCTGGGGGACGCCCTGTGGTGCTGCGCCAACCTGTACAGCGACATCAAGCTGCGGCTCTCGCACAAGCGCCTCATGATCTTCACCTGTCGCGACACGCTGCACGGTGGAGACAGCAAGCTGGATACGAAGGCGCGCACCAAGGCCTCGGACCTCAAAGAGACAGGTGGGTGAGCGGATTCATTACAATACAATACAATGTCTATGTATATAGCACAGTATCACATGCAGGGCCCTAAATTAACTTTTTTTTCATCACTAGCCAAAATGGCTTGTAGATGTTAACCTTACTAGTCAAACACACACTCCCTAATGGGTCAAAGTGGCTAGTAAGTTGGTCTTTTCTACCAGCCAAACTGAAATTCCACCAGCACTTGGCCGGTTAGTTGGTGTTCATTTAGAGCCCCGATCACAAGTATGAAGTTGACTCGAAGTTACAGAAGAATACAGACACCTACACTTTGAGACTTGCTGTATGGCGCCAATTGTCCGGGGTTCACGTAAGCGTGCACACGGATGCACTAATAGTAATAATAGTCCTGATAAGTCTGGAAGCGAGTGTAACATGGTCTATTTTCATAACATAGACCTACTAACACAGTACATGTAAGTATGTGAAGTTCTGGGAGATGCTGGCACTGGGGGGCATATCAATATCTCAGTTTCTCCAACTAGTTTGAAGCTGGTAAACTACATGGTACATTAAAGGAGCAAGAGAAAAGTACAACTCAATTATTTAACTCAATGGGAGGTTGGATATGGGTAGATTTCCAGAAATGTTGGATTGTTCTTACAATGTACAAGGTCCACAGATATGCATTACGTGCAAACCCTCCAAAAACAACCAACTGTTATAGTGCCGTATATCCCTGAACGTAACGTGCAAAGGAGTGAAAGTCTTTTTTTATGTTGCGTAAACATTTCTCTTCATCTTTCATAGGTGTGATCATCGACCTGATGCACTTGAAGAAGCCGGGCGGCTTTGATGTGGGCCAGTTCTTTTGCGACATCGTGAGTCCTCCTGAGGACGAGAGCGAGCTGGGGGTTCAAATGGAGCCTTGTGGGAAGCTGGAGGACCTCCAGAAGAGAGTCAGAGCCAAGGAGATGAAGAAGAGGGCCCAGAGCAGGCAAGCTGAATGGGTCCTTAGGCCCTCTGCACACCTGTTCCAGCAAAGTGCAAAGCACTGCTCTGCCAACGTTTGATTCCACTGTTTTCTAGACAGCCCCACACACACCGGCGCCAATGTCTGAATTACACATTACAATGTTGTATTACCCTTGTCTTGATAGTACCTGACGATATGGACCAGGTTTTGTATAGCCCTCTCCGAGATTCTGGCCATTCCAATGGGGGCATGATTTATTTTATTTTATTTATTTGACTATTTACCTGTATATACTGCATAGTATACCTTCCCAAAAGTTGTGTAAGTTCTACAGACCACCTTACAATAACAGCAATAACTTCTGGGATGATGGTTCGAGTATGTAAAAAAGGAGCAAACCAGTTTATCAAAAGTCCTGTGTTGGGGGGAATCTTTAGCATGCATCTTATTTTCCACATTTCCCATTTTTCCCCCGATGCTCACAATCTGTTGTTCTTCACTCTCCCCTCAGGCTTATGCTGTCCTTGGGAGAGGGAATGAAGGTGGCCGTGGGTGTGTATGTGACAGCGCGAACTGCCATGAAGCCCCCATCCGTACTGCTGTACAGGGACACGAACGAGCCGGTCCGCACCAAGACCCGCCACTTCCACACACAGACCGGCAGCCTTCTGTTGCCCAGCGACACTAGAAGAGCACAGGTATCTTTCATCATTGATGGTCTATAAAAACAGCGCTTTTGTTTTCCATATTCTTACTCATGGAAAACAGCACAATTTACACTTGAGACACGCAAACGGTGTCTTCGTATTGAGTAAGCTTATACAATATCCACTCAAGTATTGTGTACCAAGTTTGACCGGTTGTGACTTTTTAAAGTTTGTTTCTGATGGTGCAATACCCATGTTTAGCTTGTTTATACATACATATTCAATTTTTGTTCTACCATGTTCACTTTAGTAGTGCTGGTCTTTGCTTGCCTAGTTGTTTCCTCTGACTGGGAAACTGACCAACACGTTAATGGCTTGACTGCCCCTGCCTCAGACCTATGGACAGAAGCAGATTGTGATGGAGAAAGACGAGACGGACGAGATTAAGAAGTTTGACGACCCGGGCCTGGTCCTGATGGGCTTCAAGCCCATGAGCCGCCTGAAGCTTCACCACCATATCAAGCCCTCGGTCTTCATTTATCCAGAGGAAGAGCAGGTCTCAGGTCAGTCACCACCACAACATCAAGCCCACATCAGTCATGATATGACATCAAGCCCTCCATTATGGGCAGTCATGGGTAAGCAATTAGGGCAACGGACTTAGCACCGACTCGGTCAGCATACTTTTAGAAGTTTTTATTTTTATTTTGTTGCACACTGACTGACATCACATGGACATCATATGTTGGTATACCCCCCAAGACCTGCTTTTTTTCTCTGTTCTTTCAAAGCCATACATCCAAATTCTCCCAGTAGTTTGAAATTATTTTTGTTAGGTAATTAAAACAAAATCGTCTCTATGTCTGTCAAGATTCTCATTCTTTCAGGCCATGTTAGTCAAAGAGTTCAGTATTTGTATCTGGACTCTTCTACTACACACATTTTGTTACCCTGTGCAGCACACTTTGTTACATCCTGTATAGGCGTTTGATGACCATAAAGATGAAAGTAATCTAATCTGCAAGGGATAATGATTTGATCTGTTTCTTGTCTTCATTCTCTCTCTCTCTCTCTCTCTCTCTCTCTCTCTCTCTCTCTCTCTCTCTCTCTCTCTCTCTCTCTCTCTCTCTCTCTCTCTCTCTCTCTCTCTCTCTCTGCAGGTAGCTCCTGTGTGTTTTTGGCCCTGCTGCGGCGCTGTAGTGAGAGAAACCTGTTTGCGGTGTGCAGGTACATCCCCCGCCGCAACACGCCGCCTCGCTTTGTGGCTCTGCTGCCCCAGAGAGAGGAGACGGACCAGGGCCGTGCCCAGGTCACACCCCCAGGCAAGTCACAGCTCCAAGTCAAGTGAGGTTTATTGACATGACGAACAGATTTGCTTTCATTTTTTTGAACATTTTTTTGTACTTTTTGTTGTTGCCTGGATTGGAAGGGGTTAACCCAGGTATTGCAATGGCTCTGTCTGTCGGTTAATCTGTCTGTCTGCCCCATCACCTGCCCGCCTGCAGTGTTTTGGATTGCCTGTGGGTGGTGCCAAAAACATACATTTGTCTAGTATTGGCCATCTCTTATCAGCCTGGCCACACCCTCTTACTGATGTAACACCCTCGGAGTTGCTCGTCTTGCAGAGCTTTGGAAGTTGATGGCAATCAGGCTAATCTCTAATTGACCGCATCAGCATCACATGTATCTAGTGTTGGCCATCTCTAATTGCTTTTATTTGTTAGCTGTTTTCAGACTGACCGGTATGGTAGGTGATTTTTAACCTATAATATGTAGTCAGCCTTGGCTTACTTGCCCACTGTCCCCTTCGCCTTTGTCCAGGTTTCCATGGCATCTTCTTGCCTTACGCTGACGACATCCGCACTCTGGATGTTCATCAGGGTCCCTCTGCCACTGACGAACAGATCGACAAAATGAAGGAGATCGTACATAAGCTTCGCTTCAAGTACAGGTACACCATGTTATGTAGATCGGTATATTCACTTTGTCAGGACCTAATTAGTATGGCAACGTGAGAGGATCACAGCATACTGACTCTCCCAAACTTTTCCAACTTGGGGCCCACTTGAAATTTTCACAAATATCCAGGGCCCACCTTTGACCAATAAACAATCAAGCTTACATAAATTGTCAAACATAATCAATAAAACTGTAACAAATTAACAACAACACGTACAAAAATATGATTTTGATTTTTACAAAATCTTTTCAAGGCCCACTTGGAATACCTTCGGGGCCCACCAGGGCCCCGGCCCACAGTTTAAGAATCACTGCATTAGACGATGCCTGCCCCCAGAGTACTTTGTAAGCCTCACCAACTGACAATGTCCGCTTTGTGTCCACAGCACTTATTTTTTACAGTTAATTTGTGAACTTCTCCAATATTGCTTCCCTATTTCCGATTGAGTTTGGTTGAGATGACATCTATAGATATGCCAATGACAAATAATAATAGCTTTTTGAATTTTCATGTGAAGGTCTGATGCCTTTGAAAACCCATCACTGCAGACCCACTTCAGGAATTTGGAAGCTCTGGCCCTGGATCTCATGCAACCAGAAGATATTGAAGACTTCACCAGTAAGACTTTGTCTTTTTGTTTAAATCAAACAAAAATGGCATGTAGTAGAACATACCTTGGGGGGATATTCGGAGAACCTGACTCAGAGGTAAATCAGGTTAAAGGGGTATGCCACTACTTTGGGGCTTAATACAGTTAAAATAGTTGGCTGGGGTTTATAAAGGTGGTAAAGTGTCTTATTTTTCATGTTAAGCGTTGTCTTGCTTTAAGACAAGTTAAAAGAGGGAGCATGTCGCTAAGCTAGTGAAAGTCAATGGATCCGTGTAGCATGTAGCATGCTACACGGATCCATTGACTTTCACTAGCTTAGCGACATGCTCCCTCTTTTAACTTGTCTTCAAGCAAGACAACGGCTTACATGAAAAATAAGACACTTTACCACCTTAACAAACCCTGGCTAATGATTTTAACTGTTTTAAGCCCCAAAATAGTGGCATAACCCTTTAAGTTGACGTTGAGCTAGTGGTAAATCATCTAATAGAAGAGCCTGTAGTTCTCATTCACTTGACTAAATGACACCTGTACTTTCTAGCAGCAGGTTTACCTCTTCCTTTAGGTTAACTTAGCCAGGTGTATCATGTATTGCGCATTTTATGTGGTATGGAAATTATGGTAAATACTAAACACGACATGAAAAACACGCATGAATGCCCCATCGTGGTATTTTCCACTGGGCAAGTGGTAGAATATTTTGATACACAAGTTGCGTAGATGAGATGACCTTTGACCTTTTCACCATGGCGGAGAGAAATTGTAATTTATTCTCAAAAACTGACACTATTTTTGTTGGCAGCGTAAGTATTTTGAAAGGCAGGGTAAGCGCTAATGCTAAAAAGCACATGTCCACCACAAAATGGTTAGAAGTGTATAGCAGTTTGAAAAACATGCACACTAACAACATTGTCAGGATAAACTTCGGCCTTGTTGTGTTTTACATCCCTACGGCAATAAAAAAGACACGACACCCTTGTAATTTCCACTTTAAAGTGGTAAGCATCATCTTTCCCAGGGCACATGAATGAACCATTAACCATGTTGTTGGAATAGCCTCCTATATTATCTGTGTTTTGTTTGTTTGTCATTGTTCATCCATCACTCCTTCCAGTGCCCAAGGTGGACATGATGGATGCGCGTCTTGGTCCACTGACCCAGGAGTTCAAGGATCTAGTTTACCCTCCCGGCTACAACCCAGAAGGGAAACCTGCAGCCAAGCGCAAACCTGGTGAGACTTGTAATAGGCTGTCTGTCTGCAATCCTGAAGAGACTTAGCTATCGATATATTCATGAAGGTAAACAATGTTTTTAGCCTTACACTGAACCGAAAGCCGGTAGATGAAACACTTCAACTGGTCATATTGAAGCAACCTTAAGTCGTACATTCCTCTATAGGAGGACCCTTCGATTTGTAAGGCAACAGAAGATGAAGAAAACTGCTTAATTAACCCATAAGGCCTAAGGCACCTGCATAAAAAAACACCTGCTGAATTCCTAAGCCCTTTTTGGGAAAAGGTGCCCTTAACCTATAACAGGGGTGGGGAACCTTTTTCATTTGAAGGGCCACTTCAAATTCATCCGAGGGCCGTAAAAGTCCTCAGAGGGCCGTAATATGAACACGAACCAGGATTTCCCCCTTGCACTTTAGACCTATATTGAAGGCAGCCATCTGAAAAACAGACCCCACCTTCTCTAGGGCCCCTGAATATAACTTAATTGTATTGGAAGTGTATTTTCTAACTTTCCTTTACAAAATATTTCATGCAAAGCTGCATAGCATTAAAACTATGTCGGGGGCCGAATAAAACGGCCTCAAGGGCCACAAACGCCCCTCGAGACATAGGTTCCCCACCCCTGGCCTATAAAAACCTAAATAGCTCAGCCTCAGAAGCACATAAATCATGAAATACGCTGCATTTAAAAGAAAATACCCTATGCAGACCCTCAATGCAGTGTCTATGTTGCAGCATATATGCAGCATTAGGCTAAAATGGTCTATCTGCAGAGGTGTCAAAAGTGAAAGTAGAAGCAAAAAAATAAGATGTGCAACAGTTAATCATGTACTGGTGTTTTACTTACAGTATACCATGCATTTGCTTTCTACTTCTACGTTTGCAAAGACGGATGTTGTCAAACGTAGAAGTTGTCAGCCAGAGAGGTGTGTCTTATCAACAGGCTAGGCAGGCAGCCACTTGGGGCCCCCCAACCCACTAGATGGTGAACAACAGCTCACACTTTAAACTACAGTAATGCGAATTTGTTTCAATTGATCATTCCCTTTCATTTTTTTTCATGGGGCCCCAACTGACTCCAGAATTTCCTGTATTAGTAGAAGTCTAAAGTAGAGCTGGCTGAGGAGAATGTGCATGCTCACATCTTTGTAGCTGACTAGGGAACTTCTACTTATTTTATTAAAAAATCAGACCAAAAGGAACATCATTCATTCATATCCTACCGGTATGTAGTATTATTATGATAAATTTTTTTTACTCATTTGCCAGTTAGCAATAAACACTGCTGTTCTCCATATCAGCCTGATCCCTCGGAATTCCGTGGAATGGACACGGATCTTTGGGACACAAAATCTGTCAGTTTCACGGATTTTGACAAAATTCTGTGCCCCTGGACACAAAATAGTTTTCCGTGATTGACTCACGGAAGTGCTTTCTATGTTCCAGTCTTGCAGCTGATGTCCTTGCGGCAACAGTACTTCACTGACCGTTAGATTTATGTCCAGGTCTAGGTGACCTGACATACGACAGGTATGCCCTCGGCGCCCACCTTTGCCACTTGGTGAAATGGTGTGAAAACAAAAACGCAGCTGCGGTATGAGGCTTCGCTGATATCCTTAACAGATTGTGAGTAATCTCCTTTATGTCTTGTCTTTGTAGCTGACTCGGGTGGTGGTGGGGTGGATAAGAAGCCCAAAGTGGAGGTTTCTGAGGAGGACCTTCGTGCCCACGTGACGAACGGCACCCTGGGAAAGCTCACCGTGCCAGTCCTAAAGGACGCCTGCAAACTGTTTGGAGTCCGCACCACGGGAACCAAGAAACAGGAGCTCATCGACGCCATCACTGCGGCTGTCACCAAGTAGAGGGCAGTTAAAGACATCTGGAAATGTATTAGGTACTTATTGGCACATAACTGGGCAAATTACTGTAGGGTAACATTTCAAGTTTTCATGTAGGTTTATTTGTTTGGGAGATGGTTAAAATAAGCCTATTGACAGAAGGCAAGAAAATAATGAAAAAACTCAGTAATTCAAATGTCATTGGAAAGATTATTGTTCATGTTGGTTCTACCGTGGCCTAATAGTAGGGCACTGGGCCACTACACCGGCGGCCCGGGTTTGATTCTGGCCCGGGTCATTTGCCATCCTTCCCGGACCCTCTCCCCACTCATTTCCTGTCCATCCTGTCCATCAGTTGTAATGTCTCAAAAATAGTAAAAAAAAGACAAAAAAACGAAAGATGATTTGTATTAAAACGTCAAAACATGCTCAATCAACTCCCTCCCTACAGCTGTTGCCAAATAGAGGCATGAGGAAAGTGTTAGGCACTTACTGTTAGGTGACATTTTCAGGTTTCATGTTGGTTTGTTTGTTTGGAAGATGGTTAAAATGTTCCAAAAAAAAGAAGAAAGAATGAAAAGAGAAAACGTTGTGTCGCAGATGTCATTGCTAAGCTGTTGTGGTTATTATAATAAAATGACAAAACATGCTCTTAATTCATTCTAGTTCAACTGTTTTATTTACTTAACACTGTCACATTGTCACCCTTCTCGTATTTCCCGCCCTTCTCGTTTGCTTGGATGGTTACGCAATCAGCCTCCCCCCAGTGTAATTCATTTGGCGTAGCCAGGCCTAGGTTCTGCATATCACATAACAACTTTAATCAGTGGCCAAAGTAAACGAGTAGTGAACATCTGTATATTCTGGGTTTTGTAACAACTAAGATCCAGGGTTTTGTAATGCTTTCACTTGATCGCCTTATAAGAATTGCTCCGGCAGCAAGCTGTCGCACATGATTGGGGCGGCGCTTTGTTTGGGGAAAGCAGCGCGTCGAGCAAAACATGGAATGTGACTGCAAACCAGACAGCCCTTGTTCTTCAACTTCAAGATGTGGAGAAGATTCTTATTTTGAGTCAACAGCCAAAGGTGAGCCCGATCAGAGAGCAATGTACTATATTCTGGTTTGAAAATTACGTTTTTCCACAATGGGATTTCGTCTCCTAAGTAAAATGTGTGACCCAAGAAGCGCCGCCGAAGCGCGCAAGTGTGAATTCGATAGAGTCCAGTAAGGATGTGATGTGAGCTATGTTGTTATCTGCATACACATTTTGATTCATCCACAGTTTATTCAATTGGCTGAAATTGGCCTAAGAAATGGGCAGCTCAGACAAACGCAGACGCGCGTCTAGACACGAAATGTGGGCATGCTGCCCAGCTGAGCGCACAACTTCACTCATGCTCATTGTATAATAGAACATTTTTTTCTTTCGACAATCCCTTTTAAATAGGTCACCTGTGCCACCATAATCAGCCATCTAAACCTACACGAACCTGTAGGCCCTGCTGTGTTTTAGATTAGTCCCTGGACTGGTGGCAACAGTCTTCACTAATATTTTTTTAAGTCTGGTTTTGTTCTTTTCAGTCCGTTGAAATAATGTTGGAGTTATAGATCTAGTCGACTGTTCCCATAGCGAGTTTAAGGTTTTTTCTGTATCTGTAGTAACTAGGCTATACTGTCTGACAGGACACACCTATGTTTTGGAATTCCACCTGCGGGGTGTGTGGTTGCTGTCACCACCTCCTCTGACGCATTAAGACAGGCATGTGGCCAGTTTGACATCTGATTGGTAAGGCAGTCTTTTAACTGTCAAGGACAGCTGCTGCCCTCAAACAAATATAATAATCCATCGTAGTTTATACCTACAGCCACTGTGTGGTGCACCTGCATATTGTCTTTGGACTCCAATACCATATCCATACCAATAGTCTATAGACTGCCCATAGCTATCACGGACGTGCGTAATATTTCCATATTCCATTAGACAGGGAGCGGCTAGTTTATACATTTAAATGTTTTTTTTTTTTCATAACAATTACAAGAACTGGGCAACCAAGATACCCTCTCAAGTTTTGAATCATCCTCTCACTTCACACACACTCCGGCAGAGGTCGCTGTAGAAGAGGCCCACTGATAGTCTTGCATAATGGGGCACACAGTGAAATGTGTTCTTTTTTCACAGGTCTGTGGCTAGATGCCAACACCTTGTTGACGGGATTAATTTCAGTTGTGGGTTTTCTGATTTTCAGATTCTCACAAGGTAAGTATGATTATACTCAATGTATGGCACCTGGCAACCCAAATGAGATGTTACCAGAATGGCAATAACCAAGTTAAAAACAAATAATTTAGACCTACTAAAGCTGTATGTTGTCATGGTATTGTAGAACTAGACTAAATACATTTGTCTACAGCATGTAAATTGCATTATGAAGCTACTCAGCAGACAGTTTGACTATCTTTGAATCATGTGATAATTTTGAAGTGTGTTACTGGGAATTAAAGCAGATTTGCCTAGCAAAGGCCTACTCTATGATTGGTGAAATACAAGCAAATGTGACACTGCTTTGATGGGTTTTTAACAACTATTCTCAAAGAAATCAAAATAATTTCATATATATATTTGCATCTTCAGGTCTTCCAGCTTTACTTCGTTGGCCAATTCGTATCCTATGCTCTTTGACTGGTGAGTTTATACAGTGTGTATGATTAGAACATTTGACTGAAGGGTATATGGGGAAAAACATTTGTATGAGGACTTGTTATGCACTGATACCCTATATAGGAGAACACCCCATCATAAAAGCACTCTGGCAAAACTAAAACTTCTCAAACTGATGACTTCGTGTTTCTATAGGTATATCATCTTTGTGGAGCTGGGTAACAAATCTAACTAAAACTGTCCGTGGTAAGTACCAACTTTTAAAAATAATTGTTAAAACTATATATGGATGCACGTAGGAATGCATAATTTATTTATTTCAACATCCATACTGTATAATCTATTGCAATGCATGTATCTGCTCATTTGTTCTGTGCATTCATTTATCTCTGTTCATTCTTTCCCCAATTGGCTTCTTTTTCCAAGTTGAGGTGTTTTGCCAGCACCACATATGTAAAGTTGTGGCAATAGCTGGGATGGGATGGGCATGTACGTATGTACCCACTACCCAATCAGGTCAATTGGTTCAGTTATAAGTACTTTCTTTTCAGAAGGCCCTCTTTGTTATTGGACTGTTCAAGTAGCAATGAGTAACCAATATGCTTTGAGCTAGGCCCATCCCTTTGTTTGATGGCCCCACAATTCTGGGTCTATGTACTGTATGTAACATAAGATATTTCTCCACATTTTCCCATGTAGGGCTCCAGACACTGTTCCACTGGCTTGCTCGTTTTGGCCGTTTCCTCTATGGTGAATATGGAACTATTTGAGTAGAATTTCTGTACCTCATATCTGTCCATTGTGAATCATATTCATACATTCATAGCACATGTCTGAGAAAGATTAAAGAGTTGGGGAAATGTTAAGTTGAGTGACACTCATCAGTGCATGACAAGTTTAAAGAATTACATCAAAAGCCAAACATAAAGCTCATATACTGGTCATCAATATTTATCCTTTCCAATTGAACACAATATATTTGCATGTGTCGACTTTTAATCCAAGATATCACATTTTATCAGACCATTTATCACTTGATTCTAAATGCCCCAATACTAGATCACTCGTTTTACCATTTTACAGACCATTCTGTTTGCGGGTCATTGACTTTTTTATTCTAGCAGACATCAAGGTAGTGCAACCACATCTAATTCCACTATTGTATATGAACTAAATTATTATTTTTAGTGGATTATTTATTGATTGTACATTAATTGACAATTATTATTGTTTATATAATTATTATTAGTTTGTATTATTATTTTAATATGTAGTCTTCATTTAATTAATACAAGAGTGGTATTCACTGTTGTTGTACCACCTGATGTCCGCCACTAAAAAAAACCCCTCTATCACCCTCACATCATCAGATCATCTCATTGTTTTCTCATCACGCAGCTCTGCTATCAAAGCTCACCTGGGTACCTGCTCTCATCAGAGCCATCGCAGGTGACCCTCCATCTCCATGCCATCTACATGTTAGAAAGTCAATATGCAGCTGGACACATTTATAATATATTATGTGTATTTGTACTCTTAGGAGTGTTGGTGTCGATTAAGAATGGGCTGGAATTCATAGTGAACATAAAGCAACGTGTAAAAGGTAAGTTCATTCAAATGTATTTATGTGGATTGCTGTGTTCTGCTGTTGTTCACATGTACTGTAGACTTTTCAGTTGTTCTCCATAAACTTTTTAACTTTGTAGCATTCAGCATATCCTGTTTATGTGGCGAAAGAAGTGGTCAGAATGTAGCTTTGTATTTTGTGTTTTGGTACTCAGAATAAAATGTTCTCTGTCCACTCAGGACCGTCCAAAAACAAACAGGCCGAAGCACTCACCACCTCCAGCATCCCGGTTCTTGGGCCTACACTTGGTGACCAGGGCTTGCGAGTCATCGTGGTCGGACCGCAGCGAAAAGCCCGTCTCTCGCTGGTCAGCATTCTGCTCACCCCGCCGTCCTCCTCTCCAAAGAAACAAAGTGATGCTGCACAGGAGTGCCAGAGCTGGAGAACCATGGCCGCCGGCAGCGGACGAGAGGTGACCATCGTGGACACCCCGGACCTGCTGGGCAAAAGAGGCGGCATGAGCCCAGCACAGAGGGCCCGAGAGGCCCTACGCAGCCTTCAGCTGGTCAGCCCTGGCCCCCACGCCTTCCTGCTAGCCCTCCCGTGCCCCAGCGCCAACGGCTCCAAGGCGGGGGAAGGAAGAGACTTCAGGGAGGCGGCTGACGCCCTGCGCGCCCTGGCGGAACTGGTGGGCGAGGACGCCCTGGCGCACGTGCTGGTCGTGCTCCTCGCTCAGCCCGAAGGTTGGGCACGGTCGCGGACACAGACACAGACACTCACACTCTCTCAATTATTGGAAGAGAACGCTGGTGGTGGTGGAGGGCTAAGGGAGGTGCTGTCCATGTGCGGCCAAAGGGCAGAGCTGGTGGCTGGGACGCAGGGGAGCGATGGTGGGGCTGGTGCTGGTGCTGCCTCCAGGATCATGGAGAGGGTGGTGGAGATGAGGGCGCTGCAGGGGCATTATGTGCACGAGCTCCAGCGCAGGGAGGAGCGCATCAGGCAAGAGCTCCTGGCCGACATGGCTCACGTACTGACAAAGAAGTTGGAGGGGAAGTGGGGTTAAAACCTTCGTGCATGACACTTTTGATTCAATGCATTTGAAGCAGGGCAGGTGTCTTCCCATGGCACAGGCATAGATATACACTTACAGCGTAATTGTGATGTTTTTGCAAAAAAGACTTATTACAAGATTGTTTTCACCAAAATGGTAATGACCAAGTCGGAGCCTCATAATGCACACCGCTCCGCCAGTGGAACGCTGTAATAGTCTTTGGAAATACTTAATGACGTAGTAGGGTGCTACTATAAAAGTTGTTACATGGTCTTTAGTAATGCATAATGTATTACTGCCCTTCTTGGTACCGACTTGGTTATTGCCATTCTTCAGCGAAGTCATCACAGGAGGGAGCCATGTATTACGAGTTGAATCTGTCACTTAAGACCTTCAGTAATGTCATAGCACTGTTGTTATAATGTAGTTGTGAGTGAGTGGGCCCCATCTGCACAAAGAGGCTACAGGCAAGCAATTATGCGGAGGCCACATGAAACGCTGTCAAAATGTGACTGTTAGTTTAGATGCAGCACCCCCAATGGACCAGAGAAATCGGTATCTGAGTAAGCCTTGAAGCTACCCAGGGATCACACACACACACACACACACACACACACACACACACACACACACACACACACACACACACACACACACACACACGTGTACGTAAGCAGTGTTTTGCTGCGTTCTCGTTGACATTACATTGAATGAGGTCATGTGCTGCTGCACTGAATTGTGGCCTTGCTTGCATTGCATTGGTTGAGAAGTGTTGAACTTTTGGCTTTTGGCACGTGTGCATCAGTCAATGAAATAGTTGTTGCAAATGACCCACCGCCCTCCATGGATACACCAATTAGGTTTGTAAGGGGGTGCTGTGGCGCATCGTGTTGAGCACCCATACCATGTGCGGAGGGGTCCCCGAGTACGGGTCTGACCTGGGTCGTTTCCCAGCCCTGTCCCATCTCTCTCCCCGCAGCTGTCCTGGCACATCTTCTCTGTAGTGTCATGGTGGAGGCACGTAAATGCCCCAAAAAGTCGCTCTGAAAAGTAAAGAAAAGGAGAAAAAAAGCAAGTTCGGAGGACTGGAGTACCTCTGTAGTTCCACTTCCAGCCTGTGGTGTGAACAAAAACGAAAACTACTAAAGAAAACATCTGAAAACTTGTCAAACACTGACTTGGAACAGATCATCATCTCTGGTGATATGTAGGCCTACCTCGGGTTCATTTGTCACTACAAGCACTTCCTTTGTGTGATATCTTTTACATACGATTTTACATTAATACTACTGGTGTGTGTGTGTGTGTGTGTGTGTGTGTGTGTGCGTGCGTGCGTGCGTGCGTGCGTGCGTGCGTGCGTGCGTGCGTGCGTGCGTGCGTGCGTGCGTGAGTGAGTGAGTGAGTGAGTGAGTGCGTGTGTGTGTGTGTGTGTGTGTCTGATTTATGTTTTTGAACTTTTGTGTAATTTTTTCCCAGAATTATTCAAAATGGTGTTGGAATAAAAGTTGCGATGAAAACAAAATTATCTCTGATTTCATCTGATACTAGGAAAGTTGCAGTTCCAGTTTAGAGGGTGTAAGCATCAAGATTTGTGTCCATGCATGACTGTTCTTTGAATGTAGAGCAAAGACAAAGTCTGGAAGTTTTTTGTTTGTTATATAAAATGTGTAGGGTTAATGATTTGCCTACTGGTCTGTTGAAACAAATAGAGCATGCTCCTGTGTAATTCCATAAACCATTTTAAAAATAGGAGTCATATTTCGCAGTGTTTAGGGAGGGACCACAGTACGCATGTAGTGCGTGACGCAAGCCGTGACAAGCCAGCGAAAGGCAAATGACACTGTGCGCATGCCCATGTTGAGAGAGTGCTGTAAGGAAAAGTGGTAAAAGACAAAGGAATAAACAAGCCAAGGATATAGACAAGAAGCAGAATCACAAGGATATTAACAGTTCATATACAGCAGCAAGGCATGAAGACACGGGTAAGTGAACTAGCGCTAAACGACGAATGTGTTCTAGTTGTTTTTTTGCTTAATGTAATCAAACGAGTACTCTAGCCACACACCACCACCACTAGCGATTATTCTAACTGAATAACAACAGGAAATGGTCATATTCGTATGGATCGGATTTTAATTGGCGTTTGATTATCCTTGGTGAGATGTTAAGTTGAGTAAAACGTGGCCGTCTTGGCCTCTTGATATCTATACCCTACCGTGGCTGTTCCTGCTAGCAATCAGAACCAATCAGCTGGTTGAATTGTTGACCCCCCCTATTACAAATGTTATCCCTTTTTATATGAACTATTGTGGAATTATTTAATCGAGTCAAAGGAAGTAGGCTATTTTGTCAATGAACTGTGCCTCTGGTGTTCGTTTGATATGTTGTAATTTGGCCTTTCACCCCTTAAACCTCGCCATGAGATCAATAACACGCCATCCCCTTTACTTGGCTTGTCTTCACAGCAGCATCTGACTTGAACTTTAGCAGGACCGCTGACTCAAATTTTGATCACCACCTCTGGACTGTGCTCCTCCACAACCCCACAGGCTTTCGCTTCCCCCTCCAGTCCGTTTCGGGGTCAACTGAAACTGTCATGGTGGAGTCAATGCAAACCACAAACATGGAAAGAACTGCATTTCTTTGAATCCTAAAGTAGCAAGTGCGAACACAGAATGGAGTTGAACCAAAGATAAACACTGCTGGCCGTTAACAGCCGCAAGCACATCAGCTCCAAACCCCCCAACACAGTACAGACTCTCGGTCACCAAGGAGACCAGTCTGTACTTTTTGCCAAGTGACTTCCATCCCCTCCCCTTGCTTGCCACACTATCCACAGGCAGCTGAAGAGTTGTAAGAAACATGGTAGATTCGGCGTAACTGTGGGGAAAAGAAATGGGGAGTGCGCCGTGCTCGGGTAAGGGGAGGGGGGTCGGGGGTCTTCAGGAGCTGGGCTGTATGCCATGGAAGGTGAGCAAACAGAAAGGGAACGAGGAAGGTGGTGCCGCCAGCCGACCAGAGAGGGAGGAAGGGAATGGCGATGGGACCGAGGCGGTTGTTCCCGCTGCCTCGCCACCACCTCCGGCCATCTACCACGAGAAACAGCGGCGGGAGTTGTGCGCCCTGCATGCCCTCAACAACGTCTTCCAGGATGGGGCGGCGTTCACCAGAGACGCACTGCAGGAAATCTACCAGAGGTAAGTGACTGTGAGAAATGGGGATGTACCAGGTCGGAGCAGAGAGAAATTAGGGTAGGCTACATACTCTGCAGGTAGTACACAAGCAAGCTGTTCCTACTCATTCCTCTGGGAGTGGACTGGCCTGCATGGTTTTTTTTGGACACACACACACACACACACACACACACACACACACACACACACACACACACACACACACACACACACACACACACACACACAGAGGAATGCAGACCTATTAAAATGCATAGCCTAATGCCGTTGAAAGTTCTTTCATATTTTTGTGGGGATACAATGTCAAGTTTTTTGAAGCCCAACCTTAGAGCCATTCAGGCTTTCTGTTACCTACCCTGAAAACTACGGTATGAATGACGAAGAACCGTCAGTAATAAGCGACTAATTACCAACCATCCCCTCCCGGTGTTTCTTCAGCGCTGCTGCGCTTTGATTCAATTTTGGTCCTGTGAGCGCACCTCATGCCTACAACTGATCAACTGTTAACTTTCACTTGGCCCTGTTGAGACGTAAGGCCTAACATGACAGCATTAACGTGTGACTCCAGCCTAGCCGCCCCTCAGTAAATTGGGTCTGTGGAGAAACCTGGAATATAAACCAGATTGAGGGCCGTGACCTTTTGAGGATGGCAAGCTTTTTGTTTACTGGTGATGATGAATGTTGCTATAAAGCAGGGCCTCACCAACGCCTTTGTTTCAGCTCGAACCAGTCTGGTCATCACCGTTCTCCTCTGACCTCTGCCATCAACGAGGCATTTTCGCCCACAGAACTGTGCTGCTGCTCACTATATATTTTCTCTTTTTTGGAACATTCTCTGTAGACCCTTGAGAGTGCGTGAATATCCCAATAGATTTTGAAATGCGCAAACCAAGCCCATCTGGCAACAACAACCATGCCATGTTCAAAGTCACTTAAATAATAATAATAATAATAATAATGCATTTTATTTAAAAGCGCCTTTCAAAAAACTCAAGGACACTGTACAGAGAGAGGCAAAATAAAACAAGACAGATAAACAGATTGTAAACAAAAAATAAATATATAGAAAATAAATAAAAATAAAATAAAACAAAATACAGTTAAAGAATCATAAAGAATAGGCTAATTGAAATAGATGAGTTTTAAGTCTTGATTTGAACAGGGGTAAAGACTCAATGTTGCGGATGTCAGGGGGAAGCGCATTCCACAGCTGAGGAGCAGAGCAACTGAAAGCTCTGTTCCCCATGGTGCTGAGACGGGCAGAAGGGACAGAGAGGAGAATGGAGGAAGAGGAACGGAGGGGGCGGGAGGGAATAGCAATGTGAATAAGATTAGATAGATAAGGAGGGGCAAGATTGTGGATAGCCTTGAAGGTGTAANTCACCTTTATTCCCCTTTCTTTGAACTGCATCAGATCGCTTTGTCCATGTCCACATGCCGAAATCAATTGAGTTGGCACCGTGTGATAGAAATTTACATCAATGAGCAGTTGGAAAAGTGTGCCTATTAAAGTCGCCGGTGAGTGTATGTCCATTCTGAATGGACAAGCAGCCCTTGGGTAGCCTTCAGACCCAGAAAGGACCCCTGTTATTAAGTAAGCTTACTGCGAGTGAAGATTCTTGCTCATTCAGGTCGTCTTAGGAGTGTATTCACACCTAACTTGTTTGACCAGAACCAAAGCGAGTCAGACTTTCCTGGTGTGAATATGGTCTTTGTCAAAAGAGAGTAATTGTGGGGCACTATCAGTGTTTTGCCCTGGGGCCCTGTTCTGCCACTAATGACTAGTGGTTAGATTACATTACGTTACATTCAGCTGCCACTTTAGTCCCAATCAATTTAGAGTTCTCACAGGTGTCCATGGGTCAGCGAGAGAAAATAAGACTTGTGACACAAACATCTTTATTGTATCAATGAATAGGCAAACATAGGAAATACACATTCATAAACTAATTGATGAATACACAGGAGGTGCCTTCCTCAACCACCTTCGCAGGTAGCTGCAGCCTTACGCCAGAAGCAAGTGTCATCAGGTGGTGTCCAACCCTCTCTGGGGCTACGTGCCCACGACAACAGTCAAAGTCATAAACGCAGAAGTGCGTTTTCTTTCTCCACAATTTACCGTATCTGTGTGCCCACGGGCGTTTGAGGGTGGATATCTGTCTAATACTACCCATGGACACACATAGCAACGCGCATATCTATAGGATATTCAGATTGAATATTACATTATATTCCTTCCAGGTGCGTGTGCTAAGAAAAAACGTGTGCACTTCTGCGTTTTGAGTCGTTCCAACGGCGGCGACAGGTTGGAGCGTTTTCAAGATCTTCACTTTGGCCGGCGTTTGTGTTTTCTGCGTTTTGAACTCCAGAAAACTCAGTCGCCGTGGGCACGATAGGCACATCTGTGGAAATGTTCTACGTTTACCTATCATTATCGTTGTCATGGGCACGTAGCCTGGGTGTTTCAGCCCTGAACCACAACACCCACTCCAGTTGGTGGGCTCACTGCCCATCTGCTCCTGGCGTACAGCTTTCCTCCTCTCTCTTACACCAATAATACGTTCCATACATTTGATAAGCATAACAAGCAGACAGCTACTAGTATGGGTGGGATTTGAACCTGCAACCCTCTGACCCAAAGACCACCTCCCTAACCAATGTAGGCCATGGCTGCCCCTAGTAGTTCATATTTTAACCTTGCCTATTGAATGGGGCATAGCACAATATAATAGTTATGTGGCTATTGTAGCTATCTTGTTTGCTGTGCCATATCTGGAGCAGAGCAAAGAAAAGGTAGTGAGCGGTAGTTTTGCATACGTACACATGAGTACTGCACACATGACTGATAAAAAGGTAGTAACTTAATGGAGGGGTGCCCCCACTTCTCTGGCTCTCTCTCCCACTTTTCTTTCTCGCTCTCGCTCTCGCTCTCTCTCTCTCTCTCTCTCTCTCTCTCTCTCTCTCAACTTTCTCCTTCACATTTTCACTTTCTCTCTTCTTCTCCCTCCCTTTGACCTAGTGTTTCTCAATGGGGGCTCTGCAGTCCCCCAGGGGGTGTTGGGGAACAGAGAAAGATACCGCTATGGGGTGAAGGGAGTGTTCTGTCAGCAGTCTTATAACAAGGCCAAGCGGGCGTTGGGAGGCGTATGATGAGGACAAGGGGGCGTTTGTTCAAAATAAGTCTGCAGTCTAACCCCCTACCTCTGCTCCTCTCCTCCCTTCCTTGCCCTTCTTGTTCTTCTTTTCCTCGGTTTCCTGCAGGCTCTCACCCAGTACGTTGGTGACGCCACATAAGAAGAGCGTGCTGGGAAACGGCAACTATGATGTCAACGTCATCATGGCCGCCCTGCAGACGCGAGGCTTCGAGGCTGTCTGGTGGGACAAAAGAAGGTAGCAGTAATAATATTAATGACAATGATAATAATGATAATACATCTGTTTTGTATGCATTTCATGGTAATCAAAAACGTTCAACAGGAAGTTCATACCGTCAAACAGCAAAACAGGAGCAAGTGTGCGGACATTCAATTGTATTTTCATAGTTGTCGGACCCTTTTGTCCTGCACCTGCGTCGTGGATGTGCGCACCTCTGCCAATCCTTATAGGTACCAGCCATCAGTCTAGAGTGGAGGGTTATTTAGCTCGCTCAGTATGGCACTGAGCACCGGCTGAAATTAGAAGTGACCCAAGCTCCTCCACAGAACGAGAGAAAATGTGAGGGCAAGAATGAGAGAGCAGGGAGATGGGAAGAAAGACAGAACATTGGCAGGGAAAGGGCAAGGGTCAGAGAGGCAGAAGGGTAGAGGCCCTGCTGACTCAAAACTTTGTGGCAATGTGGTGGGGCAAAAGAAGTTACACTGGTGGTGATGTGGTGCAGTGGGCTAACTGACCTGAGCCTATTTGGGTTAATGCACCATTGGGACCAAGGTTTGAATTCAACCTTGATCATTTACACACCCCACCCCATCTTTCTCTCCCACTTACTTCCTGTCTGCTCTTCGCTATCAAATAGATGCATAAAAGCATCTAAAAATATATTAGAAGGAAAATGCTACATACTCCCATATCCCCCAAGATCTTTTTTTTGTGAATTAATCTATAGTCCTATTGTTACAGAATATTGAACTGAAGGTGAAACTCCCATTGTCATTGTGACACAGCACTCCACAGCACACAAGTGTTCACTGCACACTACGAAATTGCATTTTATGCCTCACCCGTGCAAGGTGGCAGCCCCCAATGGCGCCCAAAGGGAGCAGTGTGGTGGGACGGTACCATGCTCAGGGTGCCTCAGTCATGGAGGAGGATGGGGGAGAGCACTGGTTAATTACTCCCCCCACCAACCTGGTCAACCTGGTGGGTCGGGAGTCGAGCCGGCAACCTTTGGGCTCCAAGTCTGACACCCTAACTGCATACCCATGACTGCCCATAATCGTAATGGTAACTAAGCTAACAGCACTCAAGTTGAGCATGGGAAAATGAAGCTGAAAATTTAGTTTCTATGCCCCACGAAGGAAGTGTTGGCTCAACCTGACTCCGCCATATGTGTTGGTTTATCAAAAAATCCTTCCACGTGATTAGGGAAGCACTGACATTTTTAATGAGATGCTAATTTAATTATTCATGGATTCGAAAATACAGTTGAAACTGAATCAATATCAACCAGTGAGTCCATGCGAGCGGCCATTGCTCTCTGAACTTTTTTACTTTTTCCCCCTTCTCCACTGCGTTTAAACTTTGACTACCTCACATCTCTGAAAATCTCACGATCCTGATTGGTTCGGCTGCATTGCAGTTCGAGAGTAGGGCGAATTGACCCTCATTTGAGCTCACAAAGCTGTGTAGAAATACACAAAGGTCTGGCGAGAGGCAAGCTAGTGTTGGTTTATCTGTTCGATGACCAAATGTCCTTGTAGTTCTCTACCTATAGCCATCAGCGTTTCATTCACACCGAACACCTTCGTTTAAATGACTTACTGCAACTTAAATTTCAACCATGCCGCCCATACTATTATACTGTTCTTTCAATGATGCCCTCCATACTCAGTACTCTGTTATGTGCATTGAATGACAATTGTATGATGGGTAGAGTAGAGTAACTTATTTCTGCATGTGTAGGGATGTTGGAAGCATCGCTCTGCCCAACGTTACTGGCTTTATTCTGAATGTGCCCTCGAACCTGCGCTGGGGCCCCCTGCAGCTGCCGCTGAAGAGGCAGCACTGGATCGGGGTGCGAGAGGTTGGAGGAGTCTACTACAACCTGGACTCCAAGCTGCGGAGTCCGCACGCCATTGGAACAGCTGATGATCTCAGGTGATTAGATACACAAGTAGCATATGTTTTCAGGTCAGATTAGAGTCTTAATTTGTCCCATAGGGGCAGGGCTTGAGACTGGCACCAGCCAACCGGCCAAATGCTGGTAGAACTCTGCTGTGGCTACTAGTAACAATTTCAGTCTCACTAGCTTTGACAGGTAACATATTCTTTGGTGTGACAAATCACAGTGGTTGCATCAATTGTCTTTATCTAAATGCAAGAGTATTGTAAAGAAAAAAAAAATGACAACAAAATTCTAGCTAGCAGAAAGTGTAAATGGCTAGTGATCCGGGAAAGCCACTAGCCACAGTGGCCGGTGAGTAAAAAAAGTTAACGTCAAGCTCTGCAGAGGGGTATTTATTTTCAAGATCACATTTTAGAATTCGTTTTTGTCGTAATGTAATTATTTGCCCATGTTTTAATTGTACTAAAATGGTAGCCAGGCCGCACTCTCCTAGTGACGCAAAGACCTTCAGTGTTGCTCCTATTCAGGCCTGGAGGAGCGATACAAATATTGTTTCTGAGCCCCAGAAAAATCGTGACCTCCTCCCACTTTGTCTGGAAGCAAACAACCAGTAGCAAACCAATGGAGGCGACCATGTCGTTTGGGAAATGTTAATTGTTATTGTTTTGGTCAGACCAAGTCGCGAAGAGATTTGTATGTCGATTATAATCAGGCTGCTAAAATGGTGACTACAGAAGAGGATTTGTAAGTATTACATTTATCACAGGACGTGTCAAGGCATTGGAACAGCTGATGGGATGTTTAAAGAATGGATGAGGTGGCGTAGCTTGCACATGGTACATTGCACTGAGTAAAAATGGTGTTGGAAGTTTTGAAAGCACAACACATGTTAACATACTCTCATTCACTGTGAACAGAAATACTCCTCCAGTTCATAGAGAAGCCACTAGGGGGCAGTACTTAGCAAAGACAATGAAAGATGTATATTTTTCCTAGAGAATCCATTAGGGTGCGCTACCTAAATAAACAACAACAACAAAACAACTGTGTTAAGGCCTTTACACACAACAAAGCAACATCCTCTTATTTCAGAAATTAAAACATGCCCCAGTTTTATCAGTTTTCCTATAACATGCATTAGGGGGCACCACTATAATATGCATCATGTTCAGGGCTCTAAATAGATTTGTTAAATGGCTTGTAGATGGTTAGTCTTACTTACTTCACTAATGGGTCAAAGTTGCTAGTAAGTTGGTATTGTCTATCAGCCAAACTGAAATTTCAACAGCACCTGGTCGGTTGGCTCGTTTTTAATTTAGAACCCTGGGGTGTGTTTCCAAAAAGCGTAGTTATAAGCCAGTTAGCAACTTGGGTAGTTGCCGCTGGGAAATTGCGTTGCAAAGCAGCAAAGTAGCTAACATACTTAGCAACTACAGATTCGAGAAATGCACCCCTCATCATGTCTCTTCTTCTCTCATCCCGTGTGAACAGGAAGTTCCTCCGCCACCAGCTCCGAGGGAAGAACTGTGAACTGCTGCTGGTGGTGTCGGAGGAGGTGGAGGTGCATCAGACGTGGAGGTCGGAGGCCTCTTGAATGTTTTGGCTACACTTAACTTGACGCCGGCGTCATATGAATGACCTAACAATGTCATAATAGTGTCAAAACAGTGCCATGACAATGTCATCAGTGAGTCATAATAACGTGATGTCAATGTCAAATGTTTTGTAGTCATGAAAAGTTGACATTGTTAGGGCTGGCATGTTTGACATTGACATAATGTTTATGACACCTGCATGACTGCGTTATGACACTGTTATGTCATACGTATGATGCCAGCGTCAAGTAAAGTGTTAACAATGTTTTTTTTTCCTGAAGATGGCTTTTTATATCCCCTGCCTCACCCCACTCCACTCCAGCTGTGGTTCAAAAGCAAGGAGCAAAGATTTTGATCCAATCAATCAGGGAACTTTTTTTTTTTCTCTCCAAAGCAGTTTGGAGTGACACTTACGGTAACTCCACCAATCACAGAAGCACACTGGCCAACTGTCCCCCTCCCTCCTCCCCTTTTTCTGTTTACACACGCCCACTGCTGGACTCAGAGCCAATCAGGTTTGAGCAGTGACGGTTAATGGACACACAGGGATTGCAAATCACATTAAAGAGAAGAAAACAAATCACAACACTATACGTACTGATTGATGACAATTACGTTTGGTGTTTGTAATTACTGTGTGTTTTTATATATATTATACATATATATTGAGTATTTTTCAATGTTACTTTTGTTTCTGTTTTTTTCTATGGTTTCCCTTTTTTTTGAAAATGAGAAGTCTTACTGTGTATGAAACTACCAGTACGTCATTCTTTTTATACCTCTGTACCACCTCGATATTCCCATAGCTCGCTCCCTCTCTGTCACACACACACACACATATACACATACACATACACACACACACACACATACCCACACTCACAGTCTGTGACACACACACTCTCCCTCTCTCTCTCTCTCTCTGCCTCTCTCTCTGTCTCTCTCTCTCACTCACTCACTTACACTATGCATCAGCATCTTGTTGGTTATCATGCTGGTTCCTGTCCCTTGTCCTCCTCCTCCTCCTCTCCTCCTCCCTTCACAGCCTCTTGTGGCACTGCTTGCAGTTACATTTGTTTGCCTGGCAAACAATAACCCGACCCCATCCCTCCCCACACCTGTAAACCAATGACGAGTAAATTTTTTCTGATGTTTTTCTTAATTATTATCAAGCCTTGTTCCAGCTCTTTGGACAATTGCTTGGAAAGACACACCTGAAATTGCCTGTGCAAGAGTTTCATCTTTCCATATGAAGTTTCTAATAGTTACTGATAAGAAGTAGCTTGTATAATGCAGTAAAATGCATGACGACACTTTTTCAGTGAATGTTGCATTCACGTTTATGGGAGGTTTCTGTTACAATCAAGATTGTCTGTTATTCTATTCAAAGCCTCCTTCAAGTGCATGCGTGCGTATCGTATTTTGTTTTTGTTTTTATTTTTTGGACCCTTGCGACACTACTACTACCGTACTATGAATCGAAACTTGACCGCTAAAGTGGTGTCGGCCCTTCGAAAAAAGAATGCAGATCTGCAGATCCTGTTCACTTGCCAAAAAGCAATGCCATATTTTTTCAAGTTAATGAATAAGCTTCTGTTTTAATTTTTTGTTTGTATTTTGTTTTGTTTTGTGTTTTTTTTGAGGGGGGATTTGTTTATTTGGGTGTTTTTTTTACAAAGAAAAAACATACATTGTCAAAATGTTCTTTCATTCAATGGGACCGTTCTTGTTGATCTGTGTTTTGTGACTGAGTGTGAAGTGAGGAAGTAATCGGGATGTTTTGTGTTGAAAGTTAATACTTGTTCTTGAAAGTATGGTCTATAAAAGGATTATGAGAAGGTGATTGAAAGCAATGATGAGAAGGTGACGATGATGGTTGATGATTAATGGTTAAGTTTGCTGTGTTTGGTATTCAATGTCCTCTGGAATTGGCACACAGTGAGTTTTGTAGTGTTATTTCAACACTCAGAGTCAAATTTATAACACCCTAGTGTAAGCCCTACTCTGTATGTGTTGAGTTAACACTGAATTTTTTACTATGCACTGGGTGAAGTCGTAATGGAACCGTTTGGGCAACAAATACCGAGTTAAAAGAGATGACAACACTACTAGAAGAGATTAAGAATACTGGTGCATTTCTCATTTTCTGGACTCTTGGGTTTTCTCGCTTAATATAATGCAATATGTTGTAATTATGAGAGCATTCCACTCTATGAGGTGGCTAAAATTCAAGTCCCAAAGAGTCATGATTGGACATCTTAGTTCAAAATCTCAACATTCCACACTACACATACCATGGTGCTTTGGGAAAAGGGTAGTATTTTTGTTTGTTTGTTTGTTTATTTGCCATGACAATCTGTCACTGCTGCCCTTTTTTATTTGGGGCATCTGGTTCAAATGTGTTTGTGCGTATGTTTTTTGTTTGTTTTTATGGTTTTTTTTGTTTTGTTTTGTTACACAAATAAAATGCTTTTATTGGCACTTTAATATATCTGGGCTGTGGCATTCTTAAAAATGCAAGGTAAAAAGGTCGACAAGGATGTACATGTATTGTAAAGTTTGCCTTGGGACTTGGGCTATGAATAGTAAAACAGGCTTGGTTTTGACCTGGATATCCTGGGCTATGACTGGTTATAACGTACTTTTCGCCAACCTACGACATGGTTTACGCGCAAGCCCAAAATGTAGCCAACAGTTGAACAGGAATCCATGCGCGGTAGTAGACGATCCAGTGACGAGTGCGGACCAAATGCAAGCTCAGTTTCGCGCCGACAAGCGATGAGAGACGCGGATGGCGAGCGCGCATGGATAGCGCGGGGGCGCGCCCAACAGTGCAGATGTGTCGCAGATTTGAAAAGTCATTCTGCACACTGAAAGATCCGGTAAAGGGAGATGAAACTGTCTGAGTAGGATCAAAACTGAATGTAAAACAGGTGTCGGGCAATAGGGGGTGAGTTGACGGGCTGTAAAGAATCGGCAAACGATTTTTTTTCAAGCTGATCACTATTATTGTGGGGAGAATCAGCAGCAAGCAAAGATAAACTATTTCCCCGGAATAAAACGGATTGTGAACTTGGGATGGAGCTGTCTGCAATTGGGGAGCAAGTGTTTGCTGTGGAGTGCGTCATCAAAAAAAGAATAAGGAAGGTAATGAGTTGTTTGAGAATCTCGGGTTAAGGACACATTCCTCGTAAGAGTTCAGGCTGAAATCCATACAGATTTTTTTGGTAATGTGGAAGTGTCGTTTGTGGATAACCAAAACGCGCGTCATACTATTTCGGTTAGTTTACTGTTAAAAGCCATTATAATAAATGTGGGCGCAACTCGGGAGTGCCCCTTTAACGCTAGAGAGCAAGTGCGTGTTCACCACATTAACCTACATGTCATGGTAACCCATCGGGCCGTTTTGGGTTACACAACACAGCTTTGATTTTGTTGACAGTGACATCCTGTCATCCGTTTGATTTCGCGTCTGCGACGTTGATTTGGGTAGAGCGATGCGACCAAGGACTAGTCAAGGAAATAGTGAAATAATTATGAATGTGCACCAGATATGGCCAAGTCTGACAGCTGATATCTTGTTTCGAAACGTCATGTATTTCGAGCAAGTAATCTAGAAACGGATTGTATTTTTGGTGACGTCAGTGACGTGGTAGTATTCCCATACTTAACTCGACTCGAATAGGAATAGATACATTTCAACATTTATCCACAGTACGACAGTGTAAAAGCCTGTAGGCTAACGGTGAAAAGTAGCCTAGAAGTAAACATGGCTTTTGGAGCCATGCGCCATGAGCAACGTCATGATGTGAGCATGCGGGTAGCTGAACAGTTGGCACGCGCCTCTGACACTATCGCTGCATATCACAGCAAATATTTCTCAAATCTCCCTGCTCACCTCAAAATAATATTCTGGGATGTTTAGTTGTTGTTGGTTGTTTGTGGTGCTCGAGCGCCCCCCAGATGTGATTCCCCCACACACAAATTGGATAGGATGCGCTCATGTCAGATGATGTCATATCAGGAAATACACACTCCGTCGGCTCTAGAATAAAATAAGCAAACTCTGGCCACATAGAAAATATCACAACTGTATACGTCTTCACCAAGAGAAAGGTTGGTGGTGACTGTTGGTTACATTCTCCTGTAAATCTTCCCTCAGGGTAATGTGGAGTATTTACTGAAGTGGAAAGGATGGCCCCCTAAGTAAGTAAGAACGAGTTTTTGGGGAAAATACAAATATGAATAGCAATAATGAGTGACATAACCTACCAAAATAGTTAACATTGTAGTAGACATGAATACACATGTGTGTTACGATGTACAGTATGTTTTAGCATTATGCCCTCCATTACAATAGATACAGTACATGGGAGCCGGCAGAACACATTCTGGACCCACGACTTGTTCTTGCATATGAGGAGAAGTGAGTTCACATGTTACTCTAATGCAAAGCCAGCCTATTTAAGGCAAACATTTTGTTGCTGCATGTTGTCACCCAACCACTCATCACCTCTCCTCTCTTTATTTCCTCTCATGTCACATTCTTTCTTTCTTTCTTTCTTTCTTTCTTTCTTTCTTTCTTTCTTTCTTTCTTTCTTTCTTTCTTTTGCTCTCACATAGGGAGCAGAGGCAGAGGGCACTGGGGCATCGCAAAAGAGGACCAAAACCCAAGAATCTTCTTCTCCAGGTTTACTCACAACTGTCAGTTACTAATGCAGTGGTTCTTAACTTTTTTTCTTAACGCATCCCCTTAGCTGTGCCCAAGACAAGCTGTGCACCCCCATCCCAAACGTCTACATATGTATACTAAAAACTGATTTAAGTGATTAATTACAATGATTCTTTCTTGAGACATTAATCAATACCTTAATCACTTTACATGGGGACCAAAACATGTTTTAATTTGGGTTTGCTTTGGCCTAATTAAAATGTTCGCAAGCAGAATTTTGGTCGCATCCTCAACAAACAAAAAAAATCCACGCACTTCCTCAAATCTCTGGCACACTCCCAGGGGGTGCCTGCACCCCAGGTTAAGAACCACTGGGCACACTCTATTGTATGCTAAAGACGATATTTGGTATAAGGCAAGCAATTTCTCTCTTGTTTCAGGCCACAGAGAGGTGTTGCTTTGTTGATTGTCGGTTGGTTGATTGTTGGTTGTCATCGGTCACTGAGAGATGGTTGCATGGAAACTTTGTTTTATTTTACAATTTCCGCCCCATTAATTTTAAAGTCAATCACCTAATTAGTCAATATACAGCCTACGGTAGGTTGCATAAAACATTTCCCTTGTAATTCTTACAATGTGTGACCTTGGACAACGAGGTCATATGCAATGATGTGCTGCCTCTCCACACCTCTCCTTTATTAAGGTAAATGAGTTTGTAATGGAGGGGGAGGAGAGCTGTCCCACTTGGGTTTGAGACTCTGATTCCAAGGAACTGAACATACGGTCCATTCCACCAGGAAAGTTAAATACAACGTAATGTACAGTGTGCAGGATCCTTTTGAGTGAAAAACTGAAAGCCCACCTGGGAAACTTCCATTGTCAACAGTGGCACAGCACTTCACAGCACACAGTGCTCACTGCACACAACGGAATTGCAAGGGGGCTGCCCCAAACGGTGCCCCAAGGGAGCAATGCAGCGGGACAGTACCATGCTTATTATTATTATTATTATTATTATTATTATTATTATTATTATTGCTATTGTTATTATTATTACTCTTAAATGAAGGTTTCATCACAGAGCTCCAATCTGCCCTAATGGTCATGTGTGGCCTCTTTCTTTTGCTCATTTGTGATCAGGATGTCTACGCCATGGATCTGCGCAGTGCTCACAAGCCCCAGGCACAACCACCGCCAGACCGCCTGCGACTCTCCCTCATGCGGGGCTTGGAACCCCAGTCGTCCCTTCTCACCACAGACCAGCGCTACCAGTCGACTGGAGCAGGGACGGGGAGGCTGTTTGACCAACTAGCCCAGCAAAGCAAGTGCAAACCAGGGATGGCTGCGCAGTACATGGTGCCATGCATTCCCAGTCCTCCACAGACCCCCACACCCTCCCAGGGTCCTTCGGAAGAGGAGTGGGAGGAGAGGAATGATGATGGTGATGAAGATGAGGAGGAGGAGGAGGAGGGTCATGATGGCGGTGGTCGAGGAGGTGACGAAGATGATGAGGAGACAGGCCATGGCGAGGCCACAGGACACGTGGAGACGCTTTGTACTGGTAAGTGTGCTAGATGGCCAGGGGCAGAGTGACCACATAACTAGCAAAGCCAGGCCCAGCCGTGGCTCAAGCGGTAAGTCACTGCACTGTAACACCAGTGAACCCAGATTCGAGGTCATTTCTCGAACCTCCCCCCTCTCTCTACCACTCGTTTCCCTAAATCACTCTTCACTATAATATCCACATTGTGAAGGCGAAAAGGCCCCCAGAAATATTTATCTACAAACTAGCAAAGCCACTACTTGGGCTGCACTGGGTCAAAAAAAGGCCTGGGCTCCCCTCTTAATTGTGGGCCAATCTCTTAGAGAGAAAATATAGCACCAGTCACTGAGGACTGTTGACTTATTCGGAAAAGCCCTGTATGCCAGATTACGAGTCCATGCTTTCACACTACTGACCTAATTCCCTGAGGATACGGCAAAGCTGTTTGTCAATCATCCTCCCTCTTATGCCAGGCTACATCAGCCGTACTATACTGCCCTGCAAAGCCAGAGTAGCTACATATTGTGTCAAAATTGAGTTTAGACTGAAAATGGTAATCCTAACACCTCCTTTATGTTGTAACAAAGTCATATGGTCCAAATGTGTCCCGTTTTAGAGATACTGCTATTTAAAATGTGCAGTAACTACAATATGCAACTTAACACAAAGTCTTTGAAGGCATTTTACTAAGTGCCAGTGTTGGTGTATGTGTAGTTACTGCACTTCGCCTTTGGAGGGCAGTATGCACACCCAGAATTATTTCTATAAGCACCTCCACTTCAGCATGAGGATTGTTTGAAATCATCTGGCTAGCTCACGGTCGTGGTAATGAATGAATGGACTTGTTCAACATTGTCTAGAGGGCTAGAGTCTGGATTAAAACAATGTGTACTAGACTTGACATAGCGACATCATCATTATATGTCTAGAATTATTGCTGTAGTTGAGTGGTTCTCAACTTTTTGGAACAAACGTCCCATTGACCTCATCGTAAGCCTTCATAACGCCCTCCTCAGTGCTAAGAAATTAAAATAATGCACCTCAAATGCAATCAATCCCCCCCAACTGCATCCTTCTCATCACCGCCTAAGGGTTCTCTAACGCCCCCCAAGGGCGTAATTGTATAACTACATTATAGCATCATTTCTGTTATAAATAATTTATTCATTTGCTTTAACAGTAACAAAAACACATTCATGAACATTTGGATTCCACATTCGCTCCTCAGGTCAAATCAAATCAAAATAATATTTCCAGACCCCCGTGCAAGCTCACGAAGTTGAGCGGAAATGCACAAAGCGGGTCTGCGTAAGAGCCAGGCTAGTCAAGGTGCAGGACAAATGCTAATATTATATATCATTATTATTATTTTGGTGAGGTCTGCGCACTTGAAATCCTTTTTTTGTCATTTATTCCATGGCAGACCAATGTCTGCATCATTGATGTCTTCTTCAGATTCAGAACCTGAAGAGGACCTCAATGACCAGTTTATCCTCAGACCTGTCATTGTTTAATTGTCATTGTTCTTCTTCTCAGGGCCTGGAAGGTCAGGGTGCTGGTCCCTCAACACACAGCATCCAAAGGCAGACGTCCCCAACGCAGCGATGGCCATCATCCAGACATCGTCAGAGGAGGAGGGCGGCAGCTGCTGGAGGTTGCTGGGCAACGCAGAGGACATCACTGTCACCGATGTCACCATCAACTCCTCCACGGTGACCTTCAGAGAGGCCCTCAGTGCCAAGGGCTTCTTCCAGCACTGGGACTTGGAAATCTGAGAATGTGTGTGTGTGCGTGTGTGTGAAGAGAAGAAGGCAAAAACAGGTGTGTGTGTGTGTGTGTGTGTGTGTGTGTGTGTGTGTGTGTGTGTGTGTGTGTGTGTGTGTGTGTGTGTAATGTGCTGCCCTCATTCTTCTTTGGGAGCTGGGACTTGGAAATTTGAGTCTGGGACTTGGAGGCAAATTGAGACTTGAGACACGGAAAGTGGAAAGGTGTGACTGTGTGTGTGTGTTTGGAAAGGTACAATTGAATGATATCAACACACTCACTTTTGATTGTTTCTTTTGCATTACACACCTTCCTTTTCTTCCTCGTGGAGATATTTTTGCACAGCTGGCTTGGCACCCACCTAAAAACACAGATATACACACTGCACAGTACAGTACACATAGGTTACAGTATTACCGCAGATGTGCCTAGCAAATACATGATTATTCAGCAAACCCAATGTCCTCATTCCGTTCATTGAGTGAAGTTGGGCCCATGTACACGATATGATGTAGGGTCTTAGCAGATATGTGTACTACAACAAATGGAGCTTTTTTTAGTTTTCTGGGATGTCAAACTCAGACCCGGGGGACAAATCTGGCGCGCTGGGTCATTTATTTGGCTCGCGAGAGCATTTCAAATGTGTATTACAGACGGCCCATATGTGGTATATCTCTCTAGGTCGTCCTCAGATGAGCCTTCCATCGTTGCTTCCAGTCATCCCGATTCTCCATACATCTTTTCAGTTCGCTGGTACTATGGTCTCCTGCGTCCTTCTTAAGTATGTCCACATATGTAACTGTGGGACGTCCTCTTAACCGGCGCCCTTGTGATGGTCTCCACCGCACCAGTTTGCTGGCTGGCAGTTCTGGGTGCCTTTGGCAGTGTCCTGCAATGTGTTATATTCATTCCCTCCACTAGGTGGAGCCTAGTACTACTACAAAAGGGATTCCCAAATTTAACCATGAGAAGGCCCCCCATAAACCAGTAGATTCCAGCCATGGCCTCCCTTACATGGGTCGTGCCACACTATTTTTTCTCTGAACCCCCTTTCACAACCATAGTCTATAGCTGTGTCTCAGATGATGCACTTGTGCACTAATTAATATGCCATGCACACTGAAACATGAACACTGAAGTGCATAAGTGCACCATTTGAGATCCAGCATTTGTCTGTGTGTCAGTGTGCCACTGGAATTTATAAAATAACTGAAATAGTAGTAGGCCTAATGTCCAGAGTTGTAATACATTATTATAATACGGATTTGAGGTATTGGGAAAAATGTTGAGATTATTTTTGCTTATTTTGGGGTGCTTTAATTATTTATTTTGTTTTGCTAGTTTCTTGCAACTTGCCGCTGCCCCCTAGCATCCCCTCACGGCCCCCCAGGGGTCACCCGGCCCCCACTTCTAAAACTACTGTACTACAACGTTCATGGTGAACAGTATGACAAGCTGAGTAGAAGTACAATTACAGAAGATGTACACATTTGTGTATGCCCTCATACATTTCTTTTTGTTTAATAAATGTTGTTATTTAAACACTGCGTATTTCTTTACAACACAACACTGACTTAGACAGAAGATGACTGCTTTGTGCTCTGGCATTAAGCAACTGGCAGAGAACCATGAAGCGCAGGGCTCACACGTACGTTTTTTTATTTATTCATTTATGAATTTTGATGAATTGCGTATTAAAATGATTGATCATGTTGTCCCCTGAAGGATGAAAATAATTCAGATGGGATTAAAAATAAGAGGGGGGAGGGGGCTCACACCCAGATATTATGTTCAGCTCTCTTTCTTCCTATCCTATCTCCACCTCCACAGGGGTTTATCTTCCTAAATGCACACCGTGAGAGAGAGAGAGAGAGAGAGAGAGCCACTAAGTCACTAAGAAAAAAAAGAAAAAAGAATGAAAATAAAAAAATTAAAATAAAGATTAAAACATGGTCCCAACACTTCACTTGGCCTTTGCACCTATTGTTCTGTTGCCTATATTGCCTATCTACAAGTGTTGTGATTGCGTTTTCGATTGTAAGTTGCTTTGGAAGTGTGTGCCCAATGTAATGTAATGTAGGCCTAATGTAATGTAATGCATAAGGGCCCTTTTATTGTAGTCTGCCGTTATTGCATAACTTACCCATCCAGCAACTCTTGTAGGCCTACTTACTCACATTCAGCAGGCCTACTTCAGCTGTTATTAAATGTTATTAAAGTACTTCTACTTGCAACATCATACTAAAGCATACAGGAAGGAACTTTGACTACAGTACAAAATATTTCTTTATTACAAAACATTTCTTAATGAGGAACCTACATTGGAGAGGTAGGCCCTATGGTGTTTAAGAACACTTACACTTCATCTCAAGTCATTTTTTGTATGCCTAATAATACATCTTTGGGTAAGGTAGACTACTTCTATGGTAGGCTACTTGTACTCCATCCTTACTCCAGTAGGTGTACTTTGTTTACCCAGGCGTGTAGGTAGGTGTAGGTAGGCTACGGTATGTTGAATTATAAACACAAAGGTTTTGTCATCAACCCTAGCTGCCTATTGTTTGTCAGAGGGCTACTATGATGGAGGGGGCGGGGGTGAATTAGCACCCTTGGGGCTTGACAATTATGCTCTCCGATTACAATTAGACACAGGCGCCGCTGGTGTAGTGGTATCATGCAAGATTCCCATTCTTGCGACCCGGGTTCGATTCCCGGGCGGCGCACAGGTTTTAATTCAAGCACGAAATGGGATGTAAGCCCCCCTCGACACATGCGAGAATGCATTGATAAAGTTATTCATGCACTACAAGAGCGACTGGCAAAAACCATTGCAGACATGTTCCGGAATGTAAACAAACGCAGTTCTTCGTCGAAGCTGTTGCATCATCATGCGCAAACCTGTGGTTCAGTTCTACCAAAGATTGCACCGTCTCTGGTTCTACTCAAAGATTCTCAAAGTTCGTCTCTGGTTTACCTGTTGCATGGCAACGTTCTATCCTACGCTTTTATCACGGAAGTAAATAAACCTACTCGCAGCAGTGCCTACATCAGTCTGGCAGATAGGCATATCTCCAGCGATAATATTTTCATTTCCACTATTTCAACGAACTTTGAGTGATATTTCCACCAGTTTGATGTAACTTTTTCCAGGATGAATGAAACGGAGTTTATTGTCTGTCCCTCGCGCTGCGCAGGAGAATATTCCGGACTCAGCTGTGGAAGCTGTCAGCATTGCGAGCTCTCCGCAAAACTCCTTTCGACAACAGCATGGTTTTTAAGAGCGGCCGACTTAACGAAGAAGAAGTTTCTCGTGGGTCTTCTCGTTCGATGTAAAAACCCCGGCATTCTTGAAAACATCAGAGATACGTTGGATTTGACAATGGGCAAGGACTTCATTTACGCACGGTCGCGGCTAAAACCGGGTCTACCGGGAGACACGTGTTACACCTGGTCAGATCGCGCTCTGGACCCAAAACTACTTTCGGACGAGATCAACCAGACATGGGACTGGTTCAAGCGCAGTTCAGACTGGACCAAGTCCAACTACCTCATGGGCATCCTGTCTGTCTGTGACACTGGACTTCTTCACGTCCTTGGAAACTTGGCTCATGTTCTGATAGTCAGAGGGAAAAGATGCTCACCTTTCAGACCAGGTGTGTGTGTGCGCCCGTGTGTGTGTGTGTCTGTGTGTTCTAGCAATTTCATTTATTGTGTCAGATGACTGCATAAAAAAACACCCAGATAGCCAGTAGGCCTAACCCAAAAGGCCAATTGCCCCCAGAATAGGTTAGGGTGACCCTATTATTAATTAATTAATTAATTCATTCATTTATTATTTAGCCTACTCACATGCGTAGGCCTACTTACTTACTTAAGTGTCTATCTGTCTTATTGTCTGTCCCAACACATTTACAGTAGGTGGCCTGGAGGAGCCAATTTCACACTAAGTAGGCAGAGACTTCATTGATTAATTGATTCATTGATTCATTGATTCATTCACTCATTCATTCATACAATGATGCGATAATGGTTAGGGATTTGGTCTCAAGATGAAAGGGTAGCAGGTTCAAATCCTACCCTTACCTAGCCTTCATTGTCCCCAAGAGGAAATTCATTGTTAGGGGTGCTAGGGGTCATTGCTGAAGTGCCCTTGTAACCAATACCCAGTAAATATTTGAGTTGCTTTGTATAAAAGGGTCAGCTAAATCAATCTATCAATCTATCAATCTATCTATCTATCTATCTATCTATCTATCTATCTATCTATCTATCTATCTATCTATCTATCTATCTATGTCTCCGCAGCACTGGGTGACCTGGAGGATGACGCGGCCTCCATCCCAGAGTCCCGTGACTCGTGCGGCTTGACTGTGAATGCTCATGCGGAGCTGCTGGTGAGTGCCAGCTCCATCTACGTCCCCGCGTCAACGGCGGACCTCCCGCACTGCTGTCCCCCGGGGTTGGACGATGACACCATGGAGACCGCCACGGACACGGGCTGCAGCTCGCTGGCCTGTAAGCTGATCCACCACCGCTGATAGATGCTGGGGAGAGAGAGCAGGGCTGGACTGGGCGTCTGGCATACGGGGCACTTTCCCGATGGGCCGACAGTCCTCAGGGGGCCGATGCCTATGTTGTTTGTATTTTTTTATTTTATTTTTTCCTTGGAGACCGGCCCCTCTAATGTTGATGGGACAGCCCATTGGGTGCATCTTCACAATAATAAACTAAACACTGGTCGGAGCCCATCATATGATAGTAAGGGTGGGGGGGTGACAATGTGAGGGACTATGCCCAAAATGCCCAGGTTGTTTTCTGGTTCCTGTCCAGCCTTGTGCCCACTGTGGCCATTTCCAAAATGCACCACCTCCCTCGTCCACTGGCACAGACAACTAGATAGGCTATGGCACGCGAGTTGTATTGTTGTTGCACTGCCTACACTGTGCAGACAGAGTGCAGTGGTAGAAATAGAGCATTTTGGATTGGGCTCCTCCTGTGTTGGACTGCTGGATGATTTATAATGCAAAATGTTTTGCAAACGTCTCTTACGGCCTATTTGTGGTGAGTGAGAGAGTGGGATTTGTTTGTGTGTGTGTGTGTGTGTGTGTGTGTGTGTGTGTGTGTGTGTGTGTGTTTGTGTGTGTGTGTGTGTTTGAGGTAAGTGCAAATTTATTCACTTGTCTGTAATCTGTGTCTGTGCATGTCTGTGTGTTTGCCTGTTGTGGACAAGTGATTCAATTTATTCGCTGTGTGTGTGTTTGTGTGTTGTGTATGTCTGTGTGTATGTCTGTGTATATGTTGTTGCGAAACACTGTGGGATGTACCGATGCATTGTACAGACGATGGCATATTATTTTTCTGCTCTCTGCTGTTATACGTGTGTGTGTGTGTGTGTGTGTGTGTGTGTGTGTGTGTGTGTGACTTCGTGCGTGCGTGCGTGTGCGTGCGTGTGCGTGCGTGTGCGTGCACGACATGTGACAGCGGCGAGTGGCAGCAAGGCCAAGGAGTCTAGTTCTTTGGGCTACGGGGGCAGCAAGGTGTCCATGGGCCAGAGCTTTGGATTTGGGCTGAGCTACAGCAGGTGGGTACTCCAGCCCTGGCTAAGTCAGCCTTCATGAAGTGGGAAACCTGCTAACATATAGGCTGCAGCTGTAATTTACCAATGAAAATGAGGATCCCATGCTCTTCTATTAGATGATTTACCACTCCCTCAGGGTTGACCCAACCTTGTTTAACCCATCTTAACCTGAGGCGCCTGCAGAAAAACACCTGCTGAATGCCTAAGCTCTTTTTTGGGACAAAACCTACATACTTTTTTTTTTTGTTACTTTGTTTATTGGTAGGATTGTTCACAAGGCTTACAGTTCATTTCAATATAACACATTCATCATCATCATCATCATCATCATCGTCGTCATCGTCATCATCATCACCATCCTTTTTTTTCCCCTTCTCTCTTCTTGTTTCTTCTTCTAGTTCACGATATATGCCCATACAAGACTTCAATTCTTTTCAATGACTTTTCAGCCTACTACCAGATAAACTGGTAGTTTAAAAAAAAAAAAAAAAAAAAAAAAAAAAAAAAAAAAAAAAAAAAACCTACATACTTAAGCCTCCGAAGCACATAAAAACATGAACTAAGTTGCATTTAAAAGCTAGGACCTTTATATTGCACTGGAATGTGTTCATTCAGCTCAGACATACCCAAATATCAAGAGCCTAAATGCAGCGTATATGTCACACCCAAAGGTCAATGTATACGCAGCATCAGGTTAAAATGGGTTAATACTGAACGAGCTCCTTGGAATGCTCCTCAGGTATGGCGGTGGCATTGGGTATGGCGATGCCAGCGACACGGACTCAGCGTACTGCGATGACCCGGCTCTCAGTGTCGTGCCCCAGTCCTCGCGCTCCTTCTCCGGCGTCTGCCGCCACCGAGACTTCATCCGCCAGCTTCCGGTTCACATAGCCAAGAGGATTCTGGGTAGGGGTTTGTCTACCTGTCTATTTGTCTGTGCTTGTCTTTCTTCCTGTCTGTGTGTCTATCTGTTTGTGTGTCTGTCTGTATTTGTCTGTGTGTGTGTTTGTGTGTGTGTGTGTGTGTGTGTGTGTGTGTGTGTGTGTGTGTGTGTGTGTGTGTGTGTGTGTGTGTGTGTCTGTGTGTGTGTGTGTGTGTGTGTGAGTGTGTGTGTGTGTGTGCGTGTGCGCACGCTTGTGTGTTTCTCTATGTGTCTGTGTGTGTTTCTGTCGTTCTCTCTGTCTGTTGTTTGTCTGTCTGTCTGTCTATTTGTCTGTCTGTCTGTCTGTCGCCCTGTGTGTCCCTTTGTCTAAACTGGGGGGGTGGGGGTGGGGGGACTCAGGTTGCTGTCCAAAGTAAGAACACAGGCCACTCCTTAGGGACATATAACTTTGTCTCTGTGGTGACCACCCACAGCAACCACTAATAAAGATTACCATGGCGACAGTGACACAAAGCCTTTGTTCATTTAATGATCCCAACTTCCCATAACCCACTGAGGAGCTTCATATTGAATACTGACAACTTGACAGATTGGCAACCATAGTGTAATGACACTGCATATACCTCTATACAAAAGACATCAAGGTCTGAAAAATGGGGTCTTCATGATTAAATAGCCATATAATGCACTGCAGGCCTTGATTGTAGCCAGGCATGAACACAGACACCAGCAACTGGTGTTTGTTTATTTTCATTTTATTTTCATTTTAACAGTTCCATAGGCCTACAGTATTATTTGCATTTGGAACAAAATAACTCACACCATTCAGTATGTAGTGAATTTGTGAACTAAAAGATATACCAGCATATATTTTACATTCTTCTATGTCTTTGTTACCAGTATTGTGTAAGAACAATGTTAGAATTCTACACTCTTATTGCATCACAGTTGGCATCACTGGAATAGAATGTGCTGAAGGTTCCATTTCAATGATAGACTACATCTGTGTGGAGAGTAGTTCTAAGTTTTGTGTTACTCTTCATGAAAAAAGAAATTTGAGAAAAAGAGAGAGAGAGAGAGAGAGAGAGAGAGAGAGAGAGAGAGAGAGAGAGAGAGAGAGAGAGAGAGAGAGAGAGAGAGAGAACTGCAACATAGAGACCATGGCTAAGATGGTTTTGGTCCACAGTGTGTGTGATGTAAGAGTGTGTGCGGTCTCCTCTCCCAGGCCTTCTGGATAGCGCCTCACTGCGCCGCTGTCTAAACGTGTCACGCCACTGGAAGTACCTGGCCAGGGAGACTCAGGAGGAGCACCGTGCCAAAATGAGGATGGAGACGCAGGCCATGGCCTTTCAGGTAAACACATGACTGCATGAAGTGTAAGTAACTACTTGTATGGCTGTACCAAACATACCTATACTGCTGTGGTAATATTATAGATGTTAATATTAGATGTTATTACCTGGATACAACATTACAGTTGTTCAGCATAGTGGTGGATTTGAGGAACTTGCTTACCACAAACTATCTTTTCTCTGTCTCTGTATCTGTATCTCTCTTTCTCTCTCTCTCTCTCTCTCTCTCTCTCTCTCTCTCTCTCTCTCTCTCTCTCTCTCTCTCTCTCTCTCTCTCTCTCTCTCTCTCTGTGTCCTTCCCTACCACATTTCATTAAATTCTGAAACCATACGTACTTGTAGGAGCGGGAAAGGATCTGTACAGAAGACTTACAAAAGACTTAATTTATTTTGCAAGCAGTGTGCAGATCCTTTCCCGCTCCTACATGTGACAGTTTTTTGATTTGTCACCTGCTGATGTTTTTTTGCTGGATGTGCGCACTTTCCACTACACCATACGTACTTGAACATACTTGTTCATCTATCAAGGACTGTGTGCCCCTCGTAGGGAGGGGTAAAATGTCTTTATACCGTGTATAATGACAACAAAAGACTTTCTAATTCTATTTCTATTCCCAAAAGAAAACAAAGTCGGTCAATCCAAACTACGCCAGCTTCCAGGATGTTCCGGTGGCCGTTCGGGACGATGAGAAGTTCATGTACCATGGTGACAGTGTCTTGAGGGCCAAGAAGGTAAGCCAGGTGGATTTGGACACACAGATTGGTATATCCATCGCCTCATGCATTTTCTTGATTTAAGCCGAGTGTGTACACATGCTTTTGATTGTGTTGTTGTCACTTATTGTAGATTCAAAGGATGAGGGTGTAGCGTGGCAAAGTTGGTCAGGTAGAAGAACACTGCCACCTACTGTAGTAGATCTGCATTACATCCAATGTGATGTAGTTCGTCATTATTACTTCATCAAAAGCCAGATGTTCTGCAAGCGTCCTGCTTCACTATGCTATCCTAATGTCCCCTGCTCTATTATGTTGAATATGCAGCATACTGTGCCTTCAGTGTGCAGGGGAAAGCAAGATTATTGGTTACGGTCCCTGGTGCAGTGTGGGGGCTGGGTGCTTTGCTCGGGGGCGCATGGGCTGTGTGTATTAGAGGATGAAAATTTTCGGGAATTTTAAAGATGAACGGGAGCGGGCAGGAGCGGGAATAAAGATGAATGGGAGTGGGCAGGAACGGGAATAAAAATCAAAGAGAGCAGGAATGCTCGCTTATTTTTTCATTACAAAAAGCCGCGTTTTCTTGATGAAACGGGAGTGGGATTGATTTTGAGTGGGAGTGGGCAGGATTGGGAGACATTCTTTTCAGGAGTGGACGGGATGG